>NW_008671084.1:0-20215 GCF_000695815.1 Acanthisitta chloris
GCACCGGGCGCTCAGCGCTGCTGGGGTGGGGGCGGCGGGGGCAAGAACTGCTGGCTCAGTTTTCTTTTCAAGGCTGGGGTCTTCTTCCAGTTCACAGCGAAAAAGTCTGGCCGCCGGTTACATGCTCTTTCCTGGTAGCTGAAGCCATGGGTAAAGACACCAGAGACCTGTTACCTCTTGAAGATGAAAATCCTCATCTTGTTCTGTACGGTTAGACTGCTGTGTAGATACACACTGCTCCAGATCTGCTCTATCCACCAGGATCTTAAGAAGTGAAAATCCAGAGAATGAAATGTTTTTATTATTATTTGCTACCATTTACATTATTACACTGCTTTCCATGTCCAAAGATCTGTCAACATTGATTGCGAGCAACATTGTCTCTTGGGATCATTACACATTTATATCTGAAAACTCTTAACCTCATAAAATGCTTTTTAAAAGAAAAATCAGCACATAGCCCTATACTCAGACTCTGGTGCCGTTCTACAGCTCAAACCAAGAGGTATGGATCTGTCCTGAGAATACAGTTTTCCAAATAATAACAACAAAAATGTTGTTAGAGTTGCAATATGCTGGTGAGAGTGACACTTAGAATATATTGAAAGTGTAGTGTATTTTCAACTTGAAGAGGTGTCAGAGACCTTTCCTTCTGAAGGAGATCCATGAGACCCAACTTTAGTAAATGTCTGATACATGTATTATTGAAGAATTACCTACAGACTTGAAGTCACCCAGGTCTTCAAACAGCATTTCATGTATTAGGATGCAGCTAATTTTGATAAATAATTGTTTCTATTTTCCTGCTTCTACTGCAGTACACTAGCATTTTAAGATCACCATCCTTGTGATAGTTATTACACTTTAATTTCAGAATTATAATGAAATGACCACAAATAATTTTCAGATTAAAAAAAAAGATTAAAAAAGCACCAAGTGCAAAGGTGAAAGAATAGCTTCCTTAATTCTTAATTATGCATAATTGGAGATGATTCCAGATAAAAAGTCTGCAAATTCAGAGAATTCCCTTCAAAGGTTAAATTAAACTTCAATTTAGGGACCTAAGAAAACCTAACATTTCCCTGCAGCAGTCCAAAGTGTTAATGTTTCAAATCCCAAATCAAAATAAAATCTTGTTTGAAGAAACAGTAGAGATTTCTTTGTACACCAAGTATTTGGAGTCAGGTTCTTCAGGACTATGCTGTAGCATGGCAACAAACCTAAACTTTTTTGAAAGTCTGTTCTCTGTGCAGAAACTTGAGAACAGGAAGTTAGTTATTTTAAGTATTCATATAGTTAAGGGGCAGAGACAGAAAAGATGGAATAAAAGAAAACCTTTAAAACAGCAAATGGTCCAGGACAGATGTCAGACTGTGGTACCATTCCAAACTTCTTCCACAAAATCTGTAGGTCATATACTGCTGCATTCATTGCTGCACTACATCCACATAGCCAACCATGCAATTTATGCTGTAGGGTTTTTTGTGGCCCAATACTTGAGGCATGAGTGTAACCCAATAGGAAACAATGGAACATAAGGTTTTGGGTTTTTTTAATTTCTTTCAGTATTAATTGTAGCTCCCTATTATCTGTCATTTCATCACATTGTGATTACTTCTTTCACCGTGATAGTAGCAAAAGAGCAAAATCTGTTTCCACCAATACAAAAAGGATAATGGAGAGGCAGCAGGATGACACAGGGACAGTCTCTACTCTTGCTGGACACTGCTTTCTAGAGCTTAGAAACACAAGCCAAGGTAGTAAAGTTGCATCCATTCAGAGTCCTTGTATTTAAGCCTGAGCAACCTGCCAGGCATATTCCTCATTCTCACCTACAGAGGTCAAGCAGACCATCTGGAAAGCACTTCATCAGGGTACCCTCACATCCCTGTGTTTTGGGGAGCCCAGCCAGGATGTAGAAGGCTCAGCTTCTTTTGTGTCTAAGCAGATTTGAGCCCACATCTCTCACTTAGTAAGGAAATAGCCTAAACAGCCACAGAGCATTCCAGATGAAGAATTACCCACGATGTCCTTTTGAAATCCATGCTATCCTTCATTTTGTTTCATATGGCCTCATTTTATTGTGAATTAGGTGGGCAGAAAAAGAGAAAGCAAGCTACTTATACCAGGCAAATACCAACATTTTGAGTCCTGACAGTTGATTGCAGTTTTGAGTCTATTGCTCTCTTTGCAGATGCAACTGACATTTCTAGTAGAGACTCTGGATCCAAGGCAGCTTCAGTAGTGACTTGATTTGGGGTCTATATCTACGTATCCTAACTTCTCTGTGCCTTTGCCATATATAACAAAAACTCAAAATAAACTATAAAAATAACAAGTAAAATCCAAATATATTATTTTTATTATTTAATTCTCTATCTATTGTAATACGAAATAGCATTAGTAGCTCAGTGATACAATGCCTGTGAAAGAAGGAAACTAACAAATACTGAGGTTCACTTCTACTTCAAAGGCACATGTGAGAGCAAAAAGAAAAGCAAAGTTTGTTGCTTTAAAACTACAAGTCAAAACCACCTTTCAATATTTCCTGTAAATATCACAAGCAGATAAAGAAGGAAACGCCAGGAAGGAATGAGATGGAACACCAGACACCAGATAAAGAAGAGAAAAAGTGAGTGGCAAGAGACTTACTTCTCTGGTTCCCACGATAGTGTGGTCACCTCTACTGCACTGTGCCCTTCAGGGTTTGATCTCAAAGGATCAATGGCTGTATTGTCAAGCCAATCTGCCAAATTGCAGCAGGTCCCTTGTGATGGAAAGACACCTGTGGTGTCAGTGGGGAGATTCTTCAGGGAGCAACAAGGGGGGTCTCACAGAACAAGGGGAGAGCTCAGGAGGACAGAAGGCTCCTCAGAAATGGCTACTTTCCTCTTGCAAGGGTTTTGTTTGATTACAGGGATGGTAAGGTTTTCGACTATATTTATATCATCAGATGCACAGGCATGTCAGCAACTCAGCCAAAAGCAGGTTGGGAGAGAGGTGGGCAGCTGCTGGGAAGGACTCCTGGAGTAGACCATTGTTTGGAGTGGCATCTATTATCAGTTTGACCTATTGAGGGTCTATGTATATAACACACCTTATTGTGCAGAATTAAAACAACTAGGTTCTCATGGACTGTTTTTAGGGCACAGTTGGCCAAGTTATGTTGGCTGATGATTCTTTTGATGAGGTCCCTGATGATTCCTGGTCAGGAATAACATCCCTGTGGGATGGCATTGTACACCCATCTTACACCGGTTTTGTGGATGACCTTCTCTACTCCAAGTTAATTTCCTACTGGGTAGCCAGAGTAGGGAATGTGCAGATGCCATTAGGTCTCACAAAAGTATGAGGAGTAGTGAGGTCATGTGTGAGCATGTGAACAGGGCAGGTACTGGCTTATAAGGCAGAGTGTTGAAGGCTGCTCATTGCATACCCACTGCTGGTCTCCTCTAGGTGTGAAGGACAAACTAATCCCATGGAGGCGTTTTCCTGCAGAAACTTTGCAGAGGGGCAACTCTTCCCATCATCTGGACAAATATGTAGGTCAGCTCCCAAAGAGAACTCTTGCAGCTGTCAAGTCAAGTCTCTCAAGTCAGGCAGCCCTCCAAAAGGGCCTGGAAAACTGCTTGATTCACCTGGCCCTGGTCAGGAGGGTGAACTGGTGCTAGGATAGGCTTGATGTTCTTGTAAATTAGTCTCTTCCAGCCTAGCTGTTTATCTTATCCAGGACATGCATGTGGTTGGGGAAGACAAAAGGGTCAGGAAGCAGGTATAAAGGCTAGATGGCAAGGTGCAAAGTCAGATGGGATAACTGGAAAGTCATTCTGACAAAGCTTTCTGAGGAAGCAGCTGGTGTTTGTTGGAGGTATGCTTAATACAATGGGTGTGGATGTAAGTGCCTTGAGCCAGTTGCCTGGGAAGCTGAAACCCAAATTTGACCTAGGTTACTGGTGGCTGAGTCTTGTTCCCAAGGCCTGGCATGCTGAAGAGAATTACACCAATAAGGCCTAAACCAAGGTCTCCATTGTTTTGTTCTGGTTTGTAAGTTCAGGTAAGTATGTGACAGGGAGAATGACTATGTGTCATTCTACCTCTTAAACTACTTTTATTGCTATTAAAAGAAGTTAGACTGATAGTTTAAAGCCTGACAACCCAGAAGGCTGAAGTCTTCTTTCTATTGGACAAGCTGAGCACCACAGGCAAGGTATATCCCTGGCTCCCTGTACCCCAGAAATGTTCCTCATCTTCAGCTTGTAATGGAGAAGAGGCTTTATTAAAGCCTTCCTCTCTGTAGAGACTGAATGATGAGCACTCAGAGGGAACATATCCAAGCTGAGTTTTGACAGGAATTCACAAAATATTTGAAAGGCTGTGAAAGAAATGCTAGAGAGAGGCTGTAGCTATTAGAGGGATGTGAATCTGATGTACTTAGGCTGTGTAGATGTGGCTATATCACTGTCTAGTGGCTGTCCCATGGAACACAAATCCCCTCACTGCAGCTAGACTTTATGGATACACCATGTGCTCCAACAATGAGTTCAATGTTTTTCAAGCCAAAAATTCTTCTCCCCCTGCTGAGGACCACGAAGTTTGTGTATCTGCAACACATGGATCTCTTACAGAGGAGCAGATTTGTGGAGGGCAGTTCATGTTGTTTTGGTCAGTGCAGGAATGAAGAAAAGAATCAGCTTTTGGTGACTAAATGCTCAAGGATTAGACTGGTATTACATTACCAAAAATGAAATCTACTGGTCCAGCTAGGAGTGAAACATAAACAAGGCAAAATCTGAATTAAAAGCTGCTAGAGAGAGACAGCACCCAGTGTGCATTGGATAAAACCAGCAGCCCTGTGGACTGAGGACAATCCAACAACAACTCCAGCCCAGCTCCACAAATGTTATTGAACAAGTCTCATGAAGGTGTGTCCTACGTGAATTAGCCTTAAACAAAGAGGACTAAAAATCTCAAGCCTGTTCCTTCTTCCTCCCCGCTGTCTTGGTTTAAAAAGTTGAAAAGTCATGATTAAATTGGCTGAACTTGTTATTTAATATGTTTTATTTAGTTTGTATCTATGATTTTTTTAAATATTTATAATATTTCTAAAGAATGGTGACTGTTTTCATAGGAACTGGAGATGGAAGAGACCCAATAAGTTCACATCCAGTCCATCCCCCCTGCTGCCATTGCAGAATTTTTCTATATGTACATTTTCCAGGACCACCTTCAAACTCATTTTGAAATGTTCTACTTTCTTGGTGAGGGTCTGTGCTCCTCATGCACAGATTTGGAAGCAGCTGGTCATGTCCATATTCTCACATTTTCTTTACTCCTTTCCTGCTTCACCCTCTTTGTTCTCACATTCCTTTTTCAGCCATAGGCACTTCTTATTTGGTTATTCTTAAATGTTTCTTCTCCCTCCTTAGCTTTTTTAAAAGGATCTGTGTAGTTGGGCAGGGCTACTCTGGCAGATACAAGCAGCCTAAGCAATATCATTTAAGCCGTTATTTGTTGAGCAACCCTGGAATATCCTGCCCTGGGGAGTATGAAAAACCAAAACAAAATCTCCAAGGCATTTACTGAATATCAAAGCAGAAGCACACAGAGAACATTGTCCCTCTGTTAACCACAGCCAAGCACACTCTTGTTAAAATCCCATTCTGTTGTATTTTTTCAGGAAGGAATTTTCTGTTAAAGATGTTATTTACAACTGTTGTAGCTCCTTTGTTTATTATTTAGTCCCTGCATTGGTTTGACCTATAGGTCACATTTGGCCTACTAGGGGCAGCTTAGTGAGCTGGCTGTTTTCCCTCATGATAGTCATCTTGTGCTTCAGGACCTAGCCATGGATAAAATAACAGTTTCATATCCACATCTTATGACTGCAAAGAAAACTTTCCAGATGTAAACCAGTCAAAATGGATGTAGTGATATCTGTACCACAAAGCTGTCAGCTTCAAAAAATAATCTGAGGTATGACTTGCTTTCCACATTTCATCTCCAGAGACTGTTAACAACTATTTAAAAATAAGTGTGGTGAACAGTATTTCTGTTTGCTCATAAATGAAAAGAGACAACTGGCATGAAAAAACAGACCACTGAGAATGAAGTTTTCCACATCAGCACAATAACTGAACTGAAGGCAAAATTTACTAGTTTACAGGATCCTCCTATATTTGCTGACCTGTCCTCAGTCAGTTTTGTTTTGGTTGTTTGGGGTTTTCTTCCTTCTGATATTAGTTCTCTTACTCTCTTCCCTCATTTTCACATCTCTATTTCTTCTTTACATTTCCAAAGTTTGATGCAGGTGAACTGCAGAAAAACTTTGCACACACTGCCCCATTCTTTTTCCTCAATCTGAGGCACAAAGGCACCACATCCATCTGAGGCAATACTGATTATTAAGGCTGTAAATGTTATTCCCTTTGTGTTAGTCTGCAGTTAGTGCAAGTAAAGTGTTAGGATGGAAAACCATCAAATCTAACCTCAAAGAAGGCTTCTGACAACCCAAAGAAAAGGCATACTATAGGATTAAAAACAAACACAGAACTACATTGAAATCAGAAGACTTCAGAGTCACAGAAATGTATTCAGAGGGGCTTTTGGTGGACCTATATATAAAAAATATAAAGTTTCAATGTGAAAACTGAACCTTAAGTGTTCGTTTACTGTTTGTAAGCCTCTTGATCTTCATGTTTCCCACAGGTCCTTAGCTCCCATCCTTTCTGATCTGCTGCACTTCTATTAAGAAAGCATGTGCCAGAAGGGCTGCAATTTCAGCCAGATTTTTAGCCATATGTATGTAAGCTTACTTTTTTGGGTTCTTCTCCCGTCTCCTTTCTCTTGTAATTTCTATTCCACTTTTGAGTTGCACATACGATCTGTCCCAAAATTGTAGCATTCCTAGAGAATTTACACTTTGAATAGTAAACAGTCTTCTAAGAACAGAAGAATCTTTATTGTCTCACACTAAATATAATTTTAAAATGTGATTTCACTTAAACAGTCAATTCTGTCTCATGAAATTGCAGTTGTGAGCAGATTTTGACAGATTGACTGAGTGTGGGTTTTGTGTTTGGTTTTGGTCAGTTCAGGTATTTTCTGTCTTGACAAACATTAACTGAGATGAATCTTAAGTTCAGCTGCTGTCATGGTTAATTATTCATGGTGATGAAGGTTAATAGCTATTTTTCCTTCCAATCTTCTTAAGCAAAAGGTTTTACTCTAGTAAAGACTTAATGCTAATGCACTGCTCCATATAAATCACAGGGATCTGCCTTTCTACAAATTAGTTGCTGTCTCCTGTTGTTGTCTAATAACAACAGACAGGTGAAGAACTGGCAGAATGAGCAGTGATCCATACCGTAAATCCTTTAGGATAGTTACTGTATAACACAGAAGGTGAGTGAAAGTATAAGGCCCCATAAAAAGACCTGAACAGCCCCCTGAAGGTGCTCATCTCTACGGAGTAGAGGGGCAGCATGCGGCAATTTTTGCTCCTAAACAAGATACTTCAGGCAGGACCTTAAAATTTGGATGAAAAAAACAAATCTTAAAACCAGGACGAATAGCTCTCCTTATCACACAAAATACCATCAGTGTTCCCTCTGGACTTCTACTCATTCACAACAATCTAATCACTTCAGCTGATGTTGAGTGAGAAATGAGGTAATGAGAAATTCACACACATTGACATTTGTGCATGTATTCACTGTGCCTCAGGCTTCAACTGCTAGAAAAGCAATCGGACATCTCAATGGACATGTAGATGAACATCAGGTTCACCCAAACAATGCTGCACAGAAAAGTGTTAATTTATAAACTGAGGCTCTTCTGCCTTTGATTTGCACTGCTGTGACAACAGATGGAATGTTGTATCAAGTGCAAGTGTTCTCGCTTTGAGACAGATGGCCTTAAAACTGGAGATGAGCAAGAAAAAGGACCTAAGAATGATTAAAGATTTGGAAAGAATGCCTTAGTGAAAATTTGAAAGAGACAGATTTGTTTAGTTTCTGAAAAGGAAGATGAAGGTGTGAGTTTTTCACAGCCATTCAGTACCAACATGGTGGTGGGGAAAGTGGTATAGAGAGCTCATCAGTTTCAAAGCCAAAGATAGTTTTCTGGTAGAGAAGGAAGAAAGTGGATAACCTAACCTGTTTGGTGTTCCAAGCTAGGCAGAAAGAGATGGGGAAGCTCTCAGGTCCTCAGATATGGAGAGACACCCATTTGACTGCATTTACACCTGGACACCTAGCAGGGCAAGAGATATTTTATTCAATGTCTCTGACTTTAAGCAAATTCAGCCTTGAAATCAAGTAAATTTGGTAATAATCCTGACAAATAGTTGTCAGAACAATTACCAACAATTACTCTTGCAAAATATTTTCATTTCAAAACTGGGTTTTTTTAATGCAACAGTCTCTGTTAAAGAAGAGGTCAAAACACATGTTCACAGTGCTTTCTCCTGTATTTATAACATCCCAGCATCTGAATTTATGCCTTCATTACAGTATTGTTTGATCATCAGTCTTAATGAAGCTCTCAATAACCACCTCTGCTTTCCTGTGAAATGGTCACACTTACTACTCAGCCATTACTGAATAAATCAAGTCATTAAAGAAAGGAAATAATTAATCTCCTCTTGTCTTCAGTGTCACAGCTGCTAATGGAATGATACAATAACTAAAATGTGAATCAGAAACTACATTCCATTTCCTTTTAAAAACATAAAAAGTAATTTAAAATGTTGCTATTTTATTGCATCTACTTTTTGTCATACACTTTCCACCCTTATCATGCCTTAGATTATACTTCTTGAGTAGAGTGAGCCTTCAGGCTTTTATAAACAATGAGAATTTTCTGAGTGGCTATTGGTCAATATTGGCATTGTGTTTGAAGAGCACAGGAAGAAGAGGCAATCATGTTTAGCTATATGTCCTACTAAATTCTTTTTCTATATCATCAGTCTTAATAGTTTCCATGAAAAGAAGTCTTGATTAAGGAAGTATTTTGCCTCTTGGAAAGCTCTTTGCTGCAAAGACACACTTGGTAAAGTTGGAATTGCCTATCCTTTGGAAATAGGGATCCACTCACTTGAATGAATATGAACCCATACTCAGTATCACAGTAATAAGTTTTAGATAGTTACAAGAATGAGTAACTCTGCAAACAGTCTCTGTCCTGCTCGTCATTGATTTATTCCACAGGCCTGTAGTGCTGGGCATTTGTAAACCTTTCCAGCTTACCAGCTGTGACTTGGTCTAATTGTGACAAATCTTGGTACAATCTTCTTTAACTCATCATCTATGAGTGACTGGCTTGTTTAACTCACTGGTTTCACAGCCACACCCATTCCTCTGCCTGCTGGCTGATTGAGTGACTAAGTCACTATTGAAATAAAACAATAGGAGCTGACACTGATAGTTCTGGATTTTTATTAGAAAGAAAGAGCCCTAAGAAGATACTTACATGAATATCATCTATCACCTGTCTGTGTCTGAAGCTATGGCTCCAAGAAAATCCTCCCAGCAGAGCCACAAGGTTAAGAAATTCCTATTTCTGTCCCTTGTCCTCAAACAATGATTTATCCCTCTTTGTTGTGTGTGATTGACTGTGGAGGTTGACAGGAAACTGTAGAATTGATCTGATTAAGTAATCAAAATTAAAAATACATATGTGTTTAATCCAGTCCAGTTCCTTGTACAGCCCCAGAGTCATTGTTATCATCACATCTAAGGAGGCTAGATGGAAACGAAAGGGGACCTGCCTGAATCAGGAGAAATAGCTACAAAACGTGGCCTGAAAGAATGCCTCCATTCTTTGAAGGTTCCTGAAACTATTCTGAGAAATTACCCAGGCAACATTAATTAGTCCATGGAGGATTTTTCCAAATGGCTAACCCTTGCTTAGGAGTTCTCAAAGTGATTTGTAAGATAAAGTCACTCCTCAGGATTACACTCCTACCCAGAGTATAATCAAGTTTCAATGAGACTTTAATTAAAGTTTTTTTCTCCTTAATGCACACCTCAGATTTCTAGGAATTTGATAAAAGATTGCCATAAGTACAGTTAAAATCTAGTTACTCAACTCTGAAACTAGAGGAAGAATTTTAAGCATAACTTACTTGTTATAACAAAAGTTCAGCAATCAGTATCATCACTTCACAGTTTTCCAATCTGGGCTGACTGAATGACAGTACTCAGTGACAATATCTCACAGAGTATTCCACAGTCTTAATATTAGTATTCTGCCTTTTTCTCTATGTTGATTATTGCAGAGTCCTCCATCAGCAGTTGTCACACTAACTGGTTTTGCCATTTCCCTGCTCTTTCAGGCTTTACACTTGCTTTGAATTGTTTGCTTTTCTAGTAGCACTTGCCACCCTCAGAAAACATTGTAGTGTTTAATTTTTGAACTTTTATTTTGCTTGGAGTTTGAAATAAAGTAATCGTCCATAATCTCGTAAGGCAGAAGGCAACATTTGGCACTGTAGCTTGGTGTTAGTAACATTTTTCAAATTTATATTTCTGCTGCTAGTTTGTTTTGAGTGATAGCAAAAATTGTGTAATTTACAGCCATTGGGCTTTTTTTTTTTAATTTCAGTGGTTGCTGATTTTACTATTTGGGGCTTTTTTTAAGTACTATTACAGTACAAGTGGACTTACACTTATTACAGCTGCTTGCAGCTCAGCTACTAGTTGTTTACCTTTCAGTTTCTTGTTGAATACAGTAGACTAGAAGATGCCATGTGAAGATTAAAAGCCTGATATGCCCATATCTTGAATGCTGTCCTCAGCTCTGGCCTGTCCCACTGAAAACAGGATATACTGGAACTAGAGGAGGCACAAAGTAAAGGAGCAAGAATAATCAATGAACTGGAATAGCTTATGTATTTGCAGAGACTAAATATGCTGCTCAGCTTGGAAATGAGGCAGCTGAGGTATGTTATGGCAGAGGTCTGAAAAATCATAAATGGTTTGGAAAAAGCGAAAAATAAATTTGTCATTTCAATGCCCCACCCAGGACCATTCTGCCTTTTTAGGAAGGACTGGAACTGGTGGATTTCAAGAACTTGGAAGATAATTGAACAGCATTTGGACTGTTCATTTACTTCTTCCCTCAGCATTTGCCACTGGCCTACAGAGGCAATATTCTGCCTTCTTAAGTGGACCTTGAGTACAGCTGAGGATGACTGCTCTTATCTGCTTAGGCTGGTTGGGACTGGGGAGAGAGAGGTGGAGAGGACAGCTGAATGCATTAGGCTATGAGACAAAATCATCGGTGAGACAGTGTTGTGTGATGTGATTGGTAGTTGACTGCTTAGATGGGGAAGGCAGATATCAGGCAAACAGGGAAAGAATCTGCATCTTCCTCTCCTAGTCCTGTACTTCCAAGTGGCTTAGTTGACAAGTTTTCAGTGTGAGGCTTCTGTCTTGTCTCCTGTCTTTCTCATGTTTATATTCTCTTTGTGACCCTTTGGCAAGCAGTCTCCTTTTTTAAAAAACTCTTCAACACGATCTCCATAGAGGTATATATATAAGGTGCTCATGGCTGTCTCTGTTCCTGTTCCTGCTCCTTTCATAGAGCCACAATGTTCCCTAAATCAAATAATAGAGGCAAGGTATCAGTTAAAAAATATCTGCCCTGAAGTAAACCTTACACATTTCATATAATTTCCTTTGTCACCAGAAGCCCTATAAAAACTGAATTTCTCCTGCAGTTCATCCCTTCTAGCCATCATATTTCTTACTCCAGGCCAGCTACTTCAATGTCACTAATGGTTTCCCCTTTTGTGCACCCAATGTATAAACAGAGGTCTTTTTGCACAAAACAAAGTCAAGTTATCATATTTGATCAGATTGTTTGGATCAGGTTCAGCTGACAGCTACAGAGTTGTTTTTCCACCCCTATGCATTTTCAACATGCTGCAAATCCCTTATGCTTGTGGGATTTCTGTTTGTTTGCTTGGGCTTCTTCAGAGGTTAACTTCTCCAAAGAGCAGTGTGGAAAAGAGAGGAATGCAGCAAATTTCCCAGATCCTGAGGAGCAAAGAATGTGTGTTGCTGGCAGAATATGATTGCTAAGAAACATCTTGGATGCCATCAAGCTAAAAGCATAAGGGTTGTGAAGTCAAAGAGTGCATCCACAGGAAAAAGGTGAAGCTAAAGCTGTCAGGCCTTTGAGCATATGGTACACACATGAAATAGATCTTCAAGATCAAAGGTCAAAAGTTATTTTTTAACTCACATAAACAGTTCTTTATGCTTCCACAGTACCTTTCATTTTGTCTAGGGATGTTAAAGTGTTTTTTTTTAACTCTGGGGACCATTACCCTATCTAACAATCAGGTACACTAATGTGCAGAGTTGAGGTGCAAAGTCAAGTCATGCAATCAGAAAGTAAGGGCTGACAAAAGTGGAGACTGAGCCTTTCTCAGTGGACCTTTTTTTGACAACGTTGAGGATTTAATTTTTAAAAGGGCCAAAAAATTTATTAGCAGTGTGATCACTAACCTTTGCTATAGCCAAAAGACCACCAAAATGTGACTTTGCACTGTGATTTACCAAAGGGGCAGACTGATGCTTACCCAGTCAAGAAAATATTATTTCATTTCTCAAGATGAGATATTCAACACTCAGTCCTGTATTATAATGGATGAACGATATTTGCAACAATTTTTATGCCCAACTTCTTGAGACTGCATGTACTGAAACACACAGTTAGACACTGCAGCAGCACTGTTGTTGTAATCTTAGCCTTGCTGAGTCTTTGATTGTCTCCCTGAGCCCTAAGTGTCAAATCTCCACCTGGGACATCATACATTGTGGTACTGATGCCTTCAGTATCAAAGAAGTTATTTTCTGGATACAGAGTTTGATAGAAGCAATGCTAGGCATGTTTTGTCCATGTTTTTGTCCACATTCATACTAAACACCAGTGCTCCAAGTTCAAATTCGATTTATGCTTATAAGTGCTTACATATCTCTTCACTTGCCCTCATCAACCAGGAATGAAACTAGAAATAGCACAGTACTGAACAGATAGATCAGATTGTTCTTGTAGTATTTCAGACCCTGGAATTGAAATATGAAGTGGTTGTTCTAGAAAGTCTGAATAACACTTAGAGTACCAAAGTGATCTACAGGAAAGGGCATGATGGAATGCATTCATGTTGCCAAATGTCTGTGATTTTAAATGAACCACACTAAACACAAGCAGATTTTTGAAAAACAGGTGAAGTTATTGGCAAAGGCCCTAATCAGAACCACTTTACAAGAGTGCCCAATCTGCAGTATCTGGATAGGCATCAGTGATGTGAAAAAAAGAGAGTTTACAGAGGAGTCTGAAGCAGTTTTTGATTCTGTGAAGGTCTGATTTTGAAGTACCTCTTCTTCCTGAAGTGTCACAAAGACCCTAAGCTTATAAAAAGTAGTGAATGGAAATTCTGTGGGAAATAGTCTGTGGAGAAAAAAACATTGGAGAGATTTGAAATGTTGTTACACTGATTTTGAAAACCACTTTTTCCATCTGAGCTTCTGAACATTTTAAACTTTTTAAAACATAGACATTGGAAACCAAAAAATATATTCCAGTTGAAAAAGAAAGCTTAATTTTGAAAACATTAAATTCAAATATCATAAACACATAATTTTTTCCCCAGACTTTTACTGAGTCAATTGATGAAAAGCTGCACTTTCTCACTGGCACGGCTGATTTCAAAGAATTAGCTTTTCGTTACTTCAGAAAACGAATAATCATTTTTCAGAAACACTGTGTTTAAAAGCAAGGCAAAACTCCCCACATGGGGGCCTGAGAGCACATGCTGCCTGTCAGTAACAAACATATAATCACCTGGTGGTAACTAGCTTTATATCAACAGCTGTCAAAAGGTACAGGTCAGCAAGACCAGCACAGAAAAAAAAGTGATGGTGCAGATATCCTGAGTAGGAGGCCTGACCATGTAATATGAGGAGATGATAACATGAAGGCTTTTTTTTACAGGGGCTGGAATTACTGGAGGCATCAATTAGTCACATGGATACGCATACAAGAAACTGTGTTCTCTGCAGCTGCAAATGGGACAAGAAATTATTTGCAAGCCAATGTGTCTATTTCTATATTGTCCCCAGCATGGTAAAGCTCAAAAATTCCTGATCAAGTTAGGAAGTTGGTCCCTACTGCCTAAAGACAGCTTGCTGGCACTTCCCACTAGCTGTATCTGCACTGTGCTGCTGATGCAATGCATTTCCTTAGGTGTCTGGGAAGTGAGCAACTACAAAAAGATTACTATGGAAAATCCATTAACACTGCTGTGTACTGACTGCACACATAAAATAATTTAGGCTCTAGGAACCATGGAAATGCCAATGGCTGGTTTAAGAAATGCAGTTATTAATAAAAGATTAAGTGTACTCATTTGGATAAATGACAAGCAGGGATATTTGCTCTAGATAGTGCAAAAGCATATTCCAACAAGAATATAGGATACTTAAACCAATAAATCAATACTTCCTTTAGTCCACATTTGCCAAACTGCTACTTTCAAGCCTCTGACTTGACCTATTTCCTCCACTGTGCTCTTTTTCAATTGCAGATAAAAATCTGCCCAGATTCTAAACATGCTTGTTAGCCATTCAGAAACATCTACATCCTTTTTAACCCAGTTCAAGCAAAGCCCAGAATGTGGATTTCCTGTTGGAAGAGTGGTCTGCAGTGACAGAGATCAGTTGAGCCATTGGCTCAACAAGGAAGAATGGCCTTGTGGGTCAGAAAGTGGAGCAATTCTCAGGAGATCAGATTCTGTACCTTGCTCTTTCACAGCTTTTCTGTACAGCTTCAGACATCACTGAGATGTCTTAACTCTGTGCTTTAGTTCTTCCATGGCTGGTGCAGTGTGTCAGTACTTGTCTACTCCCCTTGGGAAATGCTTGTGTATTACAAAGATGCTGACAAATAAAGCACCTAAATGTCTAGATAGCTCCAATGCCAATTTCTGTATCTGCCCTGGCATAAATGTCAGTACTACAAAGATACTGGGACCTTCACAGATGCCTTCTCTTACAGTCAGTTTCCTAACTGTTTCCTCAGCTCTTCTTTGGAACCATTTAGCTCCATTACTTCAATTCCAGGCTTTCCCTATTGCTGAAATGTTTCATTTATGCCAAATTATAAATCAGATTGTAGCTAATGGTAACAGCCATTTTATTTTTTTTCTATCCACTATCAAATGCAGGAAATCAGTTCCTTGGAATTTTCAACTAGTCAGTCATCCTTTTAATTTCATTTCAACCATTTCTCTGTAGGCAATATCAAACAATTGCTGTGGTCCTTCTTAGATACTTCAGCAGTGAGCTGGTACTACATAGAATGAAGGCAACACATACAGAATTAGACAGGCCTTCATATGGCTCCCTCACTGCAGGTAACAATCTCTCAGGCTGAGACTCCATTGCAGCTCATTCTTGAGATGTGTTCCCATAGCAGACATCCACAACAGCAGTGACTTGGTTTTTACTCTCATCAGGGACATTGTAAAGGACCCTGTAATCCTTTTTTTTTTTTTATGACTTTAAGGTGGCTGATTCCTCCTTTGGTCTGTGACTCAAGAAATTGTGCCTAGTTAAAAAACAATTCTTCCTTGTACCTAGCATTCTGCTGCAGAAGTTGCTGAACAGGATGGAGCTTCAAGCAAACATCTTTATGCTTTCCCATGTAAAGAAGCATCCACATTTCCAAATACGCAAACAGAGGTAGGTTTTCCTCTTTACACTGGTCTACGCATACTTAAGTGAAAAATACGGGATGAGGCTGTGATGTTTCTACTAGTTTCCAGCCAGTATGGTTCATGTAGGATTGGTTTTAGGGACTGTTATATTTTCTGGCACAAAGTTGCAGAATTTTGCCCCTTCTCACAGATCTTCCAGTCATTTAAGAGTGGCTTTATCACTGAGATGTCTAAACACATCAGCTGCTTCCAGCTCAGAATGAGGAATAGAGCAAGCCTGTTCCTCTTCACTAATGATAATCACTGGGAGTAGACCACTGGGCAAACAGGTCTGAACGATCTGCATTCTCTACTCTGTGTTACAATCTATCTCACTTCTCCTGAAACTGCATTTCTATCAGTTATAATGGACTACTTGCTTAAAATAAAAGCAGTACATCTTCCCTGAGTAGAAGTATTGCCAAAATACACTAAGAATGTTTTTTTCCCCTGATTTTCTCTCCCTGAGATACTGTGAAGGTCCTAATGCACCAAGGTATAGATTTACCTAACTAATACTCAGAAGCCTGTGGTGATCTGCTGTGTTCTTCATCTTTTCACATAAAACAGCATTTTGGTTGCATTTCCTTCACCTGGAAGAGCTAGGAAGGCAAAGACCCACTACATTTGTCTGCCATCCAATATACTGTATTTGTTGAAAAACTTGTTAGAAGTTATTTAAGGAGTGCACCTGAATCAGGAAAATTACTTCTCTGCATGCTTTTCCTGCATGTATTTTTTAAGTTTCTTGTGCAATCTGGTTTTCAGGTAATGCTTTCTAAGTCTATGGAGAGTTATAGACTTTCGTTTCTGAGCCAAGGAGACCTAAGAGCTGGCAAGATCAGCACTGAGATTGTTATTTTACTTCAAATTATTCAGACATTGACTGTGAAATGTAGAAAAAAAGGTTCTTCTACAATAATCAAGGCATCCACTGCAACAGCCCAAGTGATAATGATTGCTTTCTTCCAGAATATTTTGTATTCTTGGAACATGCGGAGCTGCTGCCATGACTAGAAGGGTGGGACATTCCCTTTTTTTAAATTTCTTTTTTCCCCATTTCCTGCACATGTAAGAGGGAGAACGAGAAGAAAAAGGAGTGGGGTTTCAAAGTACTTTTCAAATCTTGTCAAGGCAAAAATTTCAGTTAATGTTGCTTGTATAGCCAGAATAGGAATATATACAAGGACAAAGTATCTCAGAGAAGATAAGTAATACATATGTAACATTTTTCTAAAAGGCCATTATATAATTATGGTAATATCTCCAGGACTTTAAGTCCCATATGCTCTTCAGCTTACCTCCTAAAATGCCCAGGGAAAGCAAAAATTGGCTGCTAAAAATCCACAATCACAGGACTTCTTGATACAACTTCTTTCCTTGCTGCACTCTAAGGACATGACAACACAATCTTTCCTTAAATTGAGCTCACCAGGGAATGTGGCAAGAGGCTGCTTTGCAAAATGCCACTGTGATGCCTCTACCCCAGCCTTCACACTTTTGTCAGTACCATGCTATATTATACAGGGGGAGTCATTATGGGTGTGTAATAAAAGTGATGTTGGAGCCTTCTCCTAAAGGTACCTATTCAACTTGCTTAAATGCTTGGGAATTGTCAGCAGTATGGACAAGAATGCATTTTCTTCTCTTGGGGGGCTGGTGTTCTATTGTATGGAGTGCTAGTGCAAACTGCAAGGATTAGTACTTGTTATTGTTAGTGTTGGTTTTTCACAGTTCTGCCACATGAAGATGTGAAGGCTCTAGAGAGTAAGTCCTATGAGGAGAGGCTGAGGGAACTGGGGTGGTTTTGCCTGGAGAAGATGAGAGTTAGGGGAGACCTTATTGCTCTCTGTAATTCCCTGAAAGGAGGTTGTAGCAAGATGGGCGTTGGTCTCTTCTCACAAACTAGTGACAGGTCGAGTGGACATAGCCTCAGGCTGTGTCAGGGGAGGTTCAGGTTGGATACCAGGAGGAATTTATTCACTGAAAGCGTTGTTAAACACTGGAATGGACTGCCCAGGGGGGAGATGGAGTCACTATCACTGGAAGCGTTCAAGAAACAACTGGACACAGCACTTAGTGCCATGGTCTAGTTGACCTGGTCGTGTCAGTCAAGGGTTGGACTCAATGATTTTGGAGGTCTTTTCCAACCTTAATGATTCTGTGATTCTAAGACCTTTTATTGTCTGACATTCTTTCTTTTAACTTTATTACTTAATTCCATTCTTTTCATATTGTTATTCATTTTTGAAATTGTACTTATTCACCCCAACAAAATATTTAGGAAATAGCTGATGGAGAAGAGTATACACAGTGGAGTTGTGCTGTACTATGTAGCTTAAAAACCACTATACTTACATTGATACATGTCTAGTGACATATGTTAGATAGTGGAATCTGCTTAACCAAAACTATCAGGCCCTCTTATTTCCTGGTAGATCAGTCTCCTAGTGCTTCTCTTTAGGTCAATTGTAATCAGCCCATAAATAGAATTCAGTGCAGAGAAGCCTTTATTATTAAAAAAGAAAATTTCAACAGATTTTTTTATTTCTCTTGAAAATGCTGAAAACAATTTGCAAAAATTGTCTTTAGAAGTTGGGGTGAACTGAGTAATTAAAAGTGAAAGCAGATGATTTTGATATTTTGTATGTTCTCTTTCTGATCCTAATTTTGTTTGGATTGCATAGTGCTGACACTATTGAAATGAAATGCTTTGACTAGATTTTTTTCCAGGTTTTACAAATACTTTTTTTCATAATTTCCCTTTTAAGAGTAAGAGTATACTTTATATTATTAACAATTTCCCTGAGAGGAAAACTGCTTTCTATCAACTGCAAGTTTCACTTGCACAGTTTGTAAGCTTTCATGAAACAGGAACTTCTCTTAGAGAGACTCCATCCCCTGTCTGGTATGTTATCATCCAGACTCTCGGTAGTCTGGATGAATTCAATTCTCCCTATTGCATTTGGTTGTCTGAATAGCTTTACACTTTCAAACACACCTTATAATGAATTTCCCGTCTTTTCTAAACCTCAGTCTTGTTGTCCCATGGCTTCATTTTAGCTCCCATTGCCTTAGAGTTCTGTTCACATGATGAATTCTCCTTTTCTCTGTATTTTCTGAGTACCTTCTTGTTTTACATGACAAGTTCCCAAAATGTAAGTGAAACAAATTGCAAAAGATTTGTTGAGAATGGACCAGACTTGGGGGATTGATCATGAGCCAGGCCTGAGTGGAAGGGGAGAACCTACAAGAAAACTACAACATAACATTAAGGACAAGCAGACTGAACACATAGGTTCTCATTACCTCATCTCTAGAAGTGCTAGCTGCTGCTGGGGGAATGACAAAAAGAGTCCCAGCAGTAGGGAGGAAGATGCTGGTGAGATTATTTCCATCCACATAGCTCATGACAGAAGAGTGCCCTGGCAGCAAACAGGGCTGATGGTATCCAGGCTGTATTGACAACAATATTGCCAGTAGATTGAGTGAGGGGAGCAATGCTACCCCTTGTTACTCAGTACTTCTTAGGCCGCATCTAGAAGAGGTTGTCCAGTCCTAATGCAAGAAAGACAGATTAACTGGAGTGAGTTTGGTGGGAGACCATCCAGCTGGTGATGGGACTGGAGCACTGGCACTTTAAGAGGCCAAGGGAGCTCCCTTTGTTTGGCCTGGAGAAGAGGTACAAATTACTTCTTTCCAACACCCATGAAAAGGTTATTGAGCAGATGGAGCCAGGCTGTTTGCAGAGGTGCTTGGTGTGAGGATCAGAGATGGCAGCCAGAAACTGAAAGAAGAGTGGCTCAAGCTGGGGATAAGGTAAAACCTTTTCTCTTGTGAGGACAGTCAAGCAGCAGAGCAATCAAGTACACCCTGGAAGGTCCTGCTGTTTCCATCCTTGAGTCCAGACAAGAGCAACAAAGCTGGTGAAGGGTAAGTCCTATAAGCAGCAAATGAGGGATCTGGGGAAGTGAGCCTGGAGAAGAGGAAGGTCGGGGGAGACCTTATCACTCTATACAACTACCTGAAAGGAGGTTGTGGCTAGGTGGGGGGTCAGTTTCTTCTCCCAGGCATCTGTCAACAGGACAAGGGGACATGGTCTCAAGCTGCACCAGGAGAGGTTCAGGTTGGACATCAGGAGGAATTTCTTCAGAGAAAGGGCGATTAAACATTGGAACGGACTGCCCAGGGAGGTGGTGGAGTCACCGTCCCTGGAGGTGTTTAAGGAAAGACTGCATGTGGCACTCAGTGCCACTGTCTAGTTGACATGGTGGTGTCCACTCAAAGGCTGGATTTGATGATCTTGGAGGTCTTTTCCGACCTAATCGATTCTTTGATTCTGGGACTCTGTTTACAGGACTTGGCAGGACAAGGCGCTGAGCAGCTCAGTCCAGCCCCGGCGCTGGCCGCGTTCGGGGCTGGGCGGATCAGAAGGCGCTTGCAGCCTGCAGT
>NW_008671085.1:0-2971 GCF_000695815.1 Acanthisitta chloris
AAACAGGGCACACCTCTCAGTGCCAATGCAGGGACACAGCCACTGACTTTGACACGAGTAACAACAACCTGTTTAATAATACAACAGGGGCACAGCCACTGACTTTGACATGAGTAACAACAACCTGTTTAATAATACAATACTCATCTGCAGGCTCTCTGAAAATCTTTGCAAACATGTTAGTAGCATGGTTCTGTCTCAGTTAAAGGCTGAGAGAGCCAGCGTGGGTAGTGGATGGGGGAGCAAAATTTTTTTCTTAGAGGTAAATTAAGATCAATCTAATCTCCATCAAACATAACACTGCTTTAAAGCCTGTGCCTGCTCAGACTGGTACAAATAGCAAAAATTCCACTCAAACCATAGAGGCTCAAAAAATCTTGCATCTTAATTTAAAATAAAGAAAAAAAGAGTGTAAATGACAACACAGTCATGGCCAAAAAAAGAGACATTATAATGAAGTTGCTTTAGCTGGAACATAATAAAGTGACTGAGGAACTGCAGGAATTCTCTGTTTAGCTATACCTTCAGTGTAACAACCCACCCATTCTAATACTATTAAGATAAATCAGACACTGAATATTGACTCTGAGGATAAAAACACCTTTCAATGACCCAGCCCATAACTGTAACATATGTGCAAATGTTCCACAAATCAAGACACTGTACAAATTCAAGCTATTCGCAAAAGAACACACTTTATGACTTTCTAAGGCTGTTCTTATTTCACATGGTGATGTTTATTTTCCTCTTCCCCAAACCCTAAAAACATTAGCTTCAGAATAACATGTAAAGAACAGACTAGCCTGAGGAGGCCATAAGGAAAAAGCATCCTCTAACAGTGAGACAAACTGGCACTGTACTCTGCCTTTGCACGTTTTCCAAACTGCAAACTCCCAAACTAACAAATCCCTTAAGGTCTGAGCTCTACCTTCATAGGGTTTTTTTATATGACAGCTTTTAATAAACAATAAAAATGTAAGCTAATTTAGAAGCAATTTCTTTCAGAAAGTTCCCCAAACTTCTTTTTACTTCCAGAGCCAAGGGGAACAGAAGGCTGGAGAACTGCAGCCAGCATTTTGATTTCTTATACATGCCCATACACATTAGCAATTGTAAGGCACAAGATTGCCCAGTGCACTGCAGCTACACACTCAAACCAACCCTCTCTCTGCTGTTCCAACAGACATATTTCTGAATGTACAAAAAATATTCTGAAGGCAACACTTACAATAAATACCCACCACAAGCAAAAGGAATTGCTATATTGATGTGGTTTCTTTCATCCTGATTTGAAACCATGCTGAGATCCAATGACAACAAGAAACACAGAAGGCAAAGTTCGTCACTGCTCTTAGTTGCAATTTTGACATCTGTTCCACATCTCTTGGAAAGCTCGTTTCCATTAATCCATCATGAGAAAGGACAGGAGATAAAATTCCCAGGCTGCAGAGGGCATTAGGAGACTTTCCTAGCTGACTGTACATTAAGAAAGAACTGTAACAGCCAAATTATGTTACTGTGAATGGACGGAAGATGCTGTAATTCTATTCCTCCTTTTGTCTTGATGGAGTTATTTATGTTGCAATCTTGAGGTCAGATCACTTACCAAAGACATTACCAGTCACTTGACACACAGAAAGAACAGACTAAGAACAGAAGGTGACATCCTGGTCCCATTCAGAAGAAGGTGGTCTAAGGTTCCCTAACTTAGCCTGCAAATTATCATTTTTAAGATTTACATATATTGCTCCTGCTGCACACTAACATTTAAGCAGATTCCACCAAACAACCCAGAGAGTCATTATCAAATCAAGGTAAAGTGAGGGAAACAACTGAAGGCCTCATCATAGAGAGAGATTTAAATTTTAAAATCATAGCTTTTGTAGTATTTATGTATTTTACAAATAAGAACAAAAACACATTTGGCATTCAGTATCATTAAAACATAAACGTAACAAGTTTTTTTCAAAGCTGAATACTTTCCTAAGATCAGTAGCCTAAATCAAATGTTGATCATATACAGTTTCTACAGAAATGATGCACACTCCACTAATAACAGGATTTTTTATCTAAAAGATTAATTTCAAGTGTTTGGCCTTGAAAGCATGAATTTTTATTACAAGATTTCAAACTGGTTTCCCTCATACAGAAAAAAAAAGTAATATTAAAAGCAAATACAGAATGTGATAACAACAGAAGCTTGTGGAGATGAAGGAATAAAACCAGGAGGAAGAGAAGGAAGATTGTAAGAAAAAATTAAATTAAACCATTCATCATACATATGTAACAAGTTTTCTGGTTTCCTGTAAGATACTAACACTCTGTACCCATCATATTTGCTACTGAGGAATAAAAAGCAAGAGGTCACTAAAGAGCACCTACCCCTTTATGTAACCTTGAGTTACTAACCTCAAATTCTAAGTTTACAGAAGTAAATGTTAGAAAAGCACCTTCATGCATGAAGAGGTCTGTGATATTAAAGTATGTCAGTATTCAGTTTGCAATCCTAAATGCAGAAACACAGTGAGTCAGCCATTTGAAAGAGAAAAATAATTGGAACTAGCTTCTCTGAATTAACCTAATAATCCAAAAAAACCCAATGTTATTGATCCATATGGCAGGAGCTGTGTGTGTTGACAGATAATTTCACTTTTAAGAGTTTACTTTAAAGTCTAAAATAGAGTAAGCATGGTGGTCTCAGCCCAAGTCCCTCCAAACACCACCAAAACTCATCTCACTTAATGTGGACCAGCTGATTTCCTGGTAGGATGCATGAGAAGAAACTGTGTTTCTCTGAACAAGACTGGTGGTAGGAAAAACAAAGCCCTGCCAACTTCAGGGCACAGCTAAAGGCTGGGAGGTCTCTGTTGGAGTAAGGAACAGAGAATAACTACCCCATTGCCTGCAGAATCTTTATTATCGAGTGTTAAAATTAATGCCACTTCAGTTAAAATATATATTGGAAAGCAGC
>NW_008671085.1:3001-28618 GCF_000695815.1 Acanthisitta chloris
ACACCTGTCAAATGGAAAATTATTTCAACAAGTATTTACTGAGCTTTGACTTGCTCTTAACAGTCTTCAATCTTGGCACAATAAACAACAAGACTTCAAGTTTCTTCAGTTTTTCAACTCAAGATGGGACAGGAGACACTGACATTTATACAGATTTATAGAAATCATTATTTTTTCAGACAAGATTTAAACACAATCCTACACCTGTCAAATGGAAAATTATTTCAACAAGTATTTACTGAGCTTTGACTTGCTCTTAACAGTCTTCAATCTTGGCACAATAAACAACAAGACTTCAAGTTTCTTCAGTTTTTCAACTCAAGATGGGACAGGAGACACTGACATTTATACAGATTTATAGAAATCATTATTTTTTCAGACAAGATTTAAACACAATCCTACAAAATACCTCCCATTTGAGGAGAACAGGAAAGGCTTGGGGAGTCACACATCTCTTAAATTACAAGCTACTTTTTAGATAGTAAAATACTCACCGTACATTTCTGTAAGTATGAAGGAAATCAATATAATAGTCCAGTTTAGCACACACTTTGTGGTTTAACCACAAGAAATCAAAAGTAGTTGGCCCATGGGAGAATGTCTGTATGCAGTGGGGCCATGCTTGAACCACAACTATCCCAACTGCTTTAGCTATGACAAAGCAAGAAACAGAAGACCTTGCTTTATGTACAGTCATCATTCTACTTCTGATACTGTGTGACAGTGGTTTTCAGTAGCTGGCATCCATTGAGAGAGAGAGAGAGAGAGAGAGAGAGATGCTGAATTATGCTATATACAGCCCTCAAGCTACAGGCATACTTCTCTGCTTATCAGTAAGATATCCATACATCATTCATAAGGATGTAAGTCCTTCAGTTCCACCTCCTAGAATAAATTTATTCCTCGTTTGTTTTCAGCTTTTTCATATTAGAAAATGGTAAATCTTATTCATTTCTGTTCCTCTATTTTGTCAAGCTACCTTGACAATGAAGGAAAAAGTTCTTTATCCGTTGTCAACAACAAGTTCAACCAAGGACAAGAGAACCAAAGGACAAAAGAGAAGGTCAAGGAGGGATGGGTGCTTCAGATGCCAGAATCCAAGCTGTAATCTTACACACAAAAATGCAAGAAATGTTTTATTTTTCTCTTTTTCCTCCAACATCACACTACTGCTGCAGTTGTATACAAAAACCAGAGGAGAAAACAAACTCTAAAAAACTTGTAATTAAAAGACAGCCAGGGCCAAATCAGCACTTGGCTTTGTTTCAATCCAAAAGAAAAATAAACTTCAACATAGGGAAGAGCAAACACTGGGAAGGGTGATCATTTGCAGGCAAAAAAGGTCAGACATCTGAACAAGCTTGCTGGAGCAAGGGAGCTCTCCAGACAAACACTTCCTTTTGGCAAACACCCTCAACAAGACACTTTCCCCCATTAACACACAATACATTTACACCCTTCCAAGTGTATGTAACATGCCACTGGGAACCTGACGTATGTTAGCAAAAGTTAGCCCATAACAGAATTCTCCAAGGTTTGCATCAGCACTGAGCACATCCCTAAGGAACAGGAGAAGCACATGGCGTGCTCAGGCCACAGCTCTACTTTGGCTGAGCACACTAGATCAGTCAGGCACAACACAAAGGTTTTCTTTCCTGCCACAAAGCTCTCAGCCAAGGGAAGCAAGACCAGTAAGTTAAATATAACAGTACTGTCACTGTAGCATTGAAATTAATATTATTAGTTGCAAACCCTGATAGCAAAAATGAAGCTAAATACCCTAAATTTGAAAGAGGTGTTATTTGGGGACAGGGAGAGAAGTAGGAAGTCTATACAAAGTCATCTGGCAAAAATCTAAACTAATTTACAGAAAGAAGATAAGCATTTCTGCAAACCAAAAATAATTTTAAATTATTCTTCCCCAGTGATATAAACACGTAGAAAACAAATTCGACAACAAAGAGGCTGGAATTGGATCACTTTCCTCCCAACATTACCAGCCCATGAGAAAAAAGATCCTAGCTTTAAATTGCTCATTCTTAAATTATAACAACCTTGTCAAGTTTAAAGAATAAGCTATGCAAAGTTCTCCACAGGATGACTCCTGAAATCCAATTACATAGCACTCCTGTTTTCAGAAGACAGAATTATTTGGGGAAAATAACTTACGTGAAAAAAATGACAACATACACATGAACCCCTGGCAGTGTTCAAGGCCAGGCTGGATGAGCCTTGAGCAGCCTGGTCTAGTGGGAGGTGTCCCTGCCCATGGCAGGGGGGATTGGGACTAGATGATCTGTAAGGTCCATTCCAACCCTTAAGATTCTAGATTCAGAATTAGAATTTAAAGGTATTTCCAGTACATTTCCCTCTGACAGGAGTGTTGTTTTACAAAACAAAATACAGACTCTACTTAGCTTCCTGGAATGGCACAACTAGTTTAGAATTCATTCTTGTTTTACATGAACCTACCTAGTTCCCTTATGACTCAGATGGGGGAAACCCTAAAGGCAGAGCTTCACAGTATCTCCACTTCAAGTTCACCACCAACCAATTCCCCAAAGGGAAGAAGCAATAACTCAACATCCAAAAGACTAATTGCTCTTTTCCTGCAATAGCAACACAGTGACTTCACAGACAAACATAAAGAAGCTTTCAGCTGCAAAGTAAGGAAAGACTATCCAATTTCTCCCTTAAAGCATGCCAGAATCCCCTTTCCATTGTGCCAAGACCTTAAGGCCAGCCCTGATCACTAATATTTCTAGGGACTAAAAGACCCTAAAATCTCCAAGAAGCAAGACTAACACACACAGAGTATGCAAATTTGCTGCGTTTCTATCCTACCACCTTTGGGCAGGGAATTCTCCATGGAGCAGCAGACTCCAAACTCACTGTCTCATTTACCTCATAAAACTCAGGAAACAAATACACAACCTACGAGCACTCCCCCAAGGCAAAACCAGTGTGCTGTATATTTTATGTCCCACAGTACTGCTGCCTGATAAACAGCATAGTCATTTCACAAAGGTAATAAAATTTGAAGTCTTTGACACATTTCTAAAGTCCTCGACTTACATGGCAATGTTATACCAACTACACAAGAAATGTTATTTTAAAATAATGGTTTTGTATAGGTTACCTATTTGTATTGGTGCCATAGAAATGAACCAACTGGCACAGTATTTTTAGAATATGAATTTCAAATGATTATACCAGAAATGTTGCCTTCTGTAGGCACATTATGGCAGACAGATATAAAAGTCATCGTGCTCCAGCACGCCACGGCCTCAGATGATATCAGCAATCAACTTCAGAGCACACGAGTGGTTTTGAAAGGAGACACTGTGATGTGAGCTTGCAGATTAGAAAGGAAAACTCAAGCCCTTAAAAGGGATTCCACTGTTGTGATAAATGAGCACAGGTGTCACTGGTTTAGGTGTAATTAGCATTAGAATTTGTGACCTTCAAGAATTTTGAATGTTGAGAAGTCTGTAAAGAAATTAATTTAGTGAAGGAAAACAATCTGTTAAAAAAGAACTTCATTAGTCAGGGGTTATGTTTCTTCACCACAGAAGCAAAGATTAGAGCTAGACAAAACACACACAGACTCTCCTTTCAAGGGACCCTGGTTAACCCTGTAGCTTTTTTGCTCTCAGCACGTTCACAATTCTGTTCTCACTTCAGTTTGGCCAGAAAATGTACAATCTCTGCATTACAATATTCAGCAACAGGCTAAAGCAGCCTTAAAAAGAGAAACTCCACTTCTTAGTGATGGAAAATATACTTTCCAGCAATTTTGTTAACCAATACAAAACTACTATTTTAAACATTTAAATGCTAAGGCATACAGATGTGATTTGGTGTTCCCCTAAAAATAACACATCTCAAATTCCCTGAAAACAAGTTCATTCTTCATGCTTGAAGCCTACTGAATCACTTGCTTTCTTCAAAGGGGACAGGAAAATAACCCAGACAAATCTTTCACAAGTTTAAATGCAGCAACAGAGGTTTTAAAGATTGGGTTCTTGTATCTTAACTTCACAGCACCATCCCAGCAAGTTACTGAAACTGAATAATAAACTCATCTCATAAAACAGCACATCCTCTCCAGCTCCTGAGCACAATCCATACTGGTATTGTTCTTGCTGAAGATCTGAGTTGCACTCCTTTGAGGGAGATTTCAATTCCTCTCTTCGTAGATGTCAACTTTATGACCAGAGCAGTACAACAGAAAATCAGAATACTCTATTTTAAAAAAGGAGACCCTCATCACTCTGATTTAGCACTTGTTACTAATGGCACATGTACCTGACCTTTCCTGTGTGAGAGGTCACCATTCAAAACTGGAAATATAATTATTTATTAATTTTAGTTTCAGATAACTAATCACATCAAAATTATCATAACGAAAATAGCAGATGCATATTTGTGAAAAAAATTTTAAAAACATTTAAGATTATTCATCTCACTTCCTAGAGCATTTACATTTCAAGGTGATACATCTATTTGGTAAATATGCATCTATGTTATCTTTCTATATTAAATATTTAACAAGCAATGGGTAATACAGAAACAGAGAGGGAAGGGAATAGAGGGAGAGATACTATGTTTGTTTAGAATCTCCAGAATCCTATTTCTTGCTTCTGTACCACTTTGCTGTATTTGCATGTACTCTACAGTTCTCAATATCCTGCACTGTATAAACAAAAGTGCCAAACCATTCTCCATTATGTTAAGAATATACACATATACATGCAAACAATTCCCACACATACATATGTAGGAATTCTCAGTTACTAGAAGGACTATTAATATCCTTTATTTTAAAGTTAAGAATGAGCATAGCGTCACAAACAGTGAAATTACCCTACACAAAAGGGCATTTTTCACACAGCAACAGAGGAGCCAAAAATACATAGTCAAGAGGACTAGAAAGGATTGCTTGAAATGGAAAACATTGGCTATAAATTGATAGGATTGCAATTGTCACAAGAAGCTTCTGAAAATATACTCATTTCAAAACCTGAATATTTTAACTATCCAGAACAAGAAACACAAACAGTCATCCAGTAAACACAATTCTTCAGTACTCTACAGGGTTTTCTACACATCAGTCAGCATGAGGCAAGCCAATCCAAGTGAAACAGAAAATAAGCAGCATTCATGAATAACAGAATATTTTCTTTTAAGCATGAAAATCTCTAACGAACAATCAAGAATATTTCAAGGGTAATACAAATAACATTATTACTTACGAACAGTCTAAGATTTAACTTAATCTTATCTAAATGATAGAAGACCAGCCTCACAAAGAAAATGCTTATATATCTTTGTTAGGAGATAGAGCTGACAGAATAAACACAAAGAAGAATTAACAATATCGACACCTGCTTGCAATTATTTTTCTTTAATTAGACCAGCATTCTTCCACTCTCCCTAAAGACAAAGTTGAAAAAAAGAACTGAGAGAGTCTTGCCAAAACAAAGACTTGCATTTTGTTAAATCTAAAAGCCTTCTGCTGCCTTTCCATCTGCCTGGCTGCAGTTTCAGTGCCCATCACTGAACAATTTCCAGTTTAAAAAAAAACCAATAATGGGATTAACACCAGTAGTGGACTCTGACCATTCATCCACCAATTAAATACACCCACTTCCAGGCAGAAACATAAAATGTACTTGCTGTACCTTCTCCCTGACACAGCTGCCACTGCTGCAGATATCTGCTGAATGCAAGGTACAGAATGCAACCCAGAGAACAACACTGGGCAGGGGATACTCTGCTAAAATACCCATTTTCCATATAATACTCCATGTCACACTGTACACTTGCACTGGAGGTTCTTATCAGCTGGTTTTCTCTTATCTTTAGATATAAGAGAGGGCAGAACACCTGTAAGGAATTAAAGAATACCTTGCCTGTCTCAAACACTGTTAAGGCCACAAAAGGGACTTGCCCTAAGATAAGACACACAAGCCACCACAGGTGCAACTTGAGATAAGTAAAAAGAAATGAGTTTGTGCTAATTCCAGGCCTGATGGAGACGAGATCTGATTAGCACGTACTGATTAACGTATCTGGACAAAAACTCAGGCTGTGGCAAACTTCATACACCTATCATCAGTCAAACAAAGATCAACCCAGGTTATCAGACAGGAGGTATCTGTGACCACTGAGCCCCCACCCCGAGGAAGCATGCAAACGAAGGGACACCCAACCTTGCTTCACATGGAAATTAGGAATACGCCTCCACAGACAGCTGGAATTTGGACTGTATAAAGCTGGTATCCCCAGATGAACAACCTGGGACCCCCATCACTAGAAGAATGACTCAGGTCCTGCACCATCACGGAGCTCAGGGTAAAGAAGGACCAATGGGACACCACTAGATCCACGGGTGGTGACTACCTCTCTGTCTCACTGTCTCTTTCCCCCCTCTCTTTCCTATATCTTTCCATCTCTCTACCTTATATTTTATTGTCAAATAAACCTCATAATATTATATCATTATGTTATTAATGTATTATTGACTTTGGCATATGGTCTCATTCACACCTTAATTTGGGAAGAGGCACCTCTCACTAACTGGATCACAACAAACACCAAAAAGTCCCATATTATATGTGTAAAAAACTTTTAGGAACCAAACAGAAGGGAGTACCTGAGACACCAGTGAAGTCATGGGCAGCAGCTAGAAACAGATAACTGCAAGCAATAAGAGTGAGATGACAGAATAATATCACCTTCTGTCTATTTACTTTCATATCCAGACTTTGAAAAGTAGCATCAGACAATGTATGAGAGACTTTATTGGAATTTCAGAAATGACTGGGGAGGGCTTTAAAATGATGACAGAAGTGATATTAAAAATGGACAAGATTTCAAACCTCAGAAATCGAACTGGATAAGGGGCAGTTTTGAAAATACTGACTGTATCATTTTGTAAGTTCTACCTGTTGGGCTTCTCCTTAGGCTTCAAAATAAGAGATGCAAACAGACATGTACAGAAATTAAATACTCTCCTTTTTTTTTTTAACCTAGATGAAAATTGCTGATGTAAAATTATTTTCTTTAAGAGTGTTCTGGACAGGTGTTACATAAAATACATAAAAATTATAGTCTAGAATGTCACCTTTTGACTACTGTAAATTCTGAACACTAATCTTCTGTGAAATACAATCTCTGAAAAGGTTCTTCTATTCATTGGAAATTAAAGAGGACCAAAACAGTAACACCACAAATGCATGAGCACTTGACTGTGGTTTCAAATTGTAGTACTGCTTCCTCCTTGAGTATCTATCTTGTGAATAATTGCAGTATGGAATGGGACAGGAGGGATTTTACTATTTTTCCCCCCAAATCTATCACAAGGCACCATCAGATTTGATATGCACATCCACTTTTGCAACCACCCTGTGGCTAGTCCTCAACTTTAGTTTAACCTCTAAATTTTAGTTACCTTTCAAGTATGTAATTCTTGCAATTACTAAAGATGTCTATATAATCAAGTGCAGTATATTCTGTAAGACATCTTTCCTAAAGGAAAACACTTCCTTTTATCCAGTAGTAATGTATTTCCCAATATAAATCCAGTTCTCTTTCCAGTGTATGCTAACAATGCCCTCCAGTACACAGAGCAGAAAAAATCATAACTGTTAAGACAAGTTTTATGTTTCCAGTTTCTTTTCCCTCTTGTACACTGCTTAGGCAAGGAAAACCCAGACTCTGAAGCACAGCTGATGGCTTCACTGCACTCCTACCAAAGCATAACTACAGGACATGTAATATTCAAATCACCCCCAGTATTCTATGCAAAAAAAGTTAAGAACCACAGACACCATAAAGCTGCCTATAATTCCTTCAGATACTACCAGGCCAGGACTGGCTGCCTACAGTTCCTTCAGATACTACCAGGCCAGGACTGAAGTACACTAATAATTGAGTTTTGGAAAGCCTATTCCATCCCTGTAGCTGACTAAGAAAGATGGTCCCGTGCTCCCTGAGTTTTGGAAAGCCTATTCCATCTCTGTAACTGACTAAGAAAGATGGTCCCGTGCTCCTCCCTTTGAAGCCAAATCAAACATCAGCCTGTAAGGACATGCAATTGTGCAGCATAAGCACTAAAATCATATTTCACCTTGAAAATCTAACTGGATTTTCACTTCCTTATAAAATATATCAATACGTGATAACTGTCAGAATTACCCTTTTTTTTTTGTTAAGAACAAAATTAAGTAAACAAAAATTATTTGTGGTTTTTCAACACTGTAGCTGACTTTGAGAACTTGTCAGCATGTGCTCACAGATCTTCAATGTAGTCTAGGCCTAGTAAAATTAAAGTGTTAAATAGCTAAGGATGTCTGCTGCTTACATACCAGCATTTTTCTGTGTGCCATTCTGCCTGGAAAATACAGGAGTCCACTCTGTAAGAATCCCATGGACAAACCTACTTTCCTGTACCAAAAGTAATCCAAATCTAATACAGAGGTTTATAAACAAGAAATTAATTTTTTTTAAGGCTAATACTACCTTTCATTTTAAAAAAGGGTCACATACAAAGACAGTTTTTTGCCTCCATCTTTTACACGTTTACAGGTATTCTTCAGTTCTGTAAGGCTCTTCTAATACAGCACAGTGCAGATGTTTCTGTGCACTCTCTCTGAGCAGCTGCTGCTGTCAGAGACATTGTCTTGACCAACTGCAGGATTTCTAAAATTCTCCACTACATGCCAATACAACACTTGACCAATATGTAAGGCACTTTTTGGAAGGAAGTAAAATTTAGTAAAGGCTTATTTTGCATTTGTTTTTTAACTTTACAGAGTAATCAAGCAGTTTGCCTAATACATACATAGCAAACAGTCATCAGAAAACACTTTAAGCAGCAATACACCCTTAGTCTGAAGGAAGGAAAGGATACAGAAGAGCAGTTGGCAGCTACCTTTCAAATACACTTTCACAGAGAAAATATTTGAGACAGGAAAAAACTCTGTCCTTTGCTAAACCCCACAAGGGGGTTGAAAAGGTGAGGAAGGATTTCCACAGCTCAAAGTTGTAGCTACTATCAGAACAGCTATAAATTAAGCTCTAAGTAGAGACAACGCTGAACTTCACTCAAAAAAAACATTACCAAGTCAAATATATCATTTAATGCTAAATTAATCTTCAACAGGAGACCAAAACTGCTGATCTTGTCTTGGATACATTCCAGCCAAGTGCCCAAACAAGAGTACCACATGCTGTTCACCTTGCAGGTCCCATAAGACACTTCTCAGTACGTGCCCTTCACATCTTAACAGCACAGAAGAAAACAATTTTCACACCAGAGTAGTGAGAATGAAAAACTCCTATGTGAGCCAGGAACTAAGGACCAAACCCCAAAAGGATACCTTGTTCCTGACTGCAAACAGGAAGGTTATTTTTCACCTTTTTTTGGTTGGTTTTTTTTGAGGTTTTTTGCAAGACAAACAATACAAGTCAAGAAGAACTACTGTACAGCGTACAGAGGCGTAAAAGAATTAGCAAAGTAAGTCTTTGGCTCTTCTCAGCATTATTTGATTTACATGTTCCTGGCAGGAACCTATGTCCCAACAAGAGCTTCTACATTCACACAGAACCCTGGATTTTCATTACCAAAAGGTTTTTTTTGTTGGGGAGGTTATATCACCATAAATAAATATATAAATATCTATACATACATAAACATGCACACACACATTAAAAAAAACCCACACCAAAAAAAACAACTCAAAAAACAACCCCACAACCAAAACAAAATGTATTCCATAAATCTCACAACAGTATTTTAGCTCAAAGGGAGCAGTTTCACTACAAGAACTAGATTAACTTATTACTTGGTCTAAACTGGCAGAAAACCTCTCTATTTCTTCCCTTACAGGCTTCTGAAAAATTACACAGCTTGAAGGAATTGCCAAACCTTGGATCTGACTTCAAGAGCTACCTCAATGCATCACCTTGGAAAACAGAGATGCAGTTTCTTAAATGTGGTTCCACTGAGGTCAGTTGAGCTTATTTACAACAGATCAGTATTTAACCCTACGTGAGTATCAGGTCTGAGAGAAGGGTATTGGAGCAAACAATTTAGGTATGCTGCAATTCCTCCTACAGTCTGTAGTACCAATGAATAAAACAGTATTTCCCCACCCTAGAGTGGGTCCAGAGAAGAGCAACGAGGCTGGTGAAGGGACTGGAGCACAAGTGCCATGAGGAGAGGCTGAGGGAGCTGGGGGTGTTGAGCCTGGAGAAGAGGAGGCTCAGGGGAGACCTTCTCACCCTCTGCAACTCCCTGAGAGGAGGTTGGAGTCAGGTGGGGGTTGGTCTCTGCTCCCAGGCAACCAGCAGCAGGACAAGAGGGCACAGACTCAAGCTCTGCAAGGGGTTAGGTTGGATATTAGGAATAAATTTTTTATGGAGTGATCAGATATTGGAATGGGCTGCCCGGGGAGGTGGTGGATTCCCCATCCCTGGAGGTTTTTAAGATGAGACTGGATGTGGCAGTTAGCACTATGGTCTAGTAACCACAGTAGGGTTGGATTTGATGATCTTTGAGGTCTCTTCCAACTCAGTTGATACTATGATTCTAAAGTATTTCAAGGGATTTTAATTCTCTCACAAATATTACTTGTTGACATGGAGATTGCTTCGTTTGAAAGATGCACACCGTTATTTTTAATGCTATCTTGCAGCATCACGATACTGTCTTTAAAAAATAAAAATCTTTTGAAACAGTAAAATAAAAGAATTTATATTAAGGGCAAGAGGACATATATTAACTTAAAAATAAATTCTGCTCCCAAGAGATGGCAAGAGGACATATCTTAAAAATAAATTCTGCTCCCAAGAGACAAACTGCCTCCCTAGAGACACACAATATTTGCAAGATTATTTAGTATCCAAATCACTTTCAGCTTTCTTTGTACATCTCATCAATCCTTTTTCTTTAATGCAATCTTTCTGGTAAACAGAGAGCCAAGAACATTTCTTTACTGCTGTCTGAGCTTGAGAAAAACAGTAAGTTACCCATTATTAATATATTCTATTAATAAGCACAAGCATAAAGAGTGTTGTTTATCACAACAACCTTCATTTGCAAGTCATTTCTGATTCCCCATTGTTTACCAGGTCAATGTACCACCATGGAGCTGATAATGATCCCTTTTAATCAAAGGAATGAAGCTAATGGAAATAATTAATGGTAACTACCAATGTATTAGCTATTGAAGTTACATGGGCCTGTGCTTGGACATAATTGCTATATATATAACTGTCTTTTTCTTCCCATCTCTTTTAAACTCCACTAAGAAAATAGACAAACTACAAGTTATTTATAGGATCAAAAAAATGCTATCATGACCCAGTCCTGGATAATAACTTCAGCCTGCTAGGATAAGAAACCTTACTTGTGGCAAAATAATAAACACTGCCTCGAAGGGCTAAATGCAAGACAAAAGAGAAGAGTAAGATACAAGAAAAATATAGAAGGTGAAGAAAGACCACCAGACCCAGACAGCAAGATAGACAGAGGTAATGCCATTTCACAGTGACCCATAACTGCTTTCTTGAACCAAGTCTTGGGTTTCTCTCCAAACCATAAGCAAATATTGTCAAACTCTTACTTGGAAGATCCCTCAGATCTTTCCACAGATGAAACAGGTTCCTGAGTAAATTTATTTTCCAGACTACAGGGAGATAATACCAACTTTCCAGAAGACAACAACAAAGCCTTATCAGCACATACTTGCCCTATTATTTTCTAAACAATACCAAGAAAAAGTACCCAAGTTACCTGAGGGAAGAGAACTGCAGCAAGCAATAGGAAGCTAATAGGACTATTTATAAATCAGACACAATATCCTCCCTCAACAAGTGTCTTGCTGAACAGATAACTGAATGCTAAGCATCTTGCAAGAGCAAGCTCCACATTCTGAACTACTTCAACTAGCTTTATTCTCACATGGGCCTTGTTCAACAAACTTATCATAGCAATTAACTGCAAGATAACAAGCTCAGATGCTTTAGTATCATTGCAAATGTAAGTGCTTTTTACAGCTAGCAATGGACTTGAGTATACAGTTTATGTGCACTGCTGAACTGAAGCTTCACAACAATTAATTACATACTGCTGCAGCCTTGCCAAAGCACTTATATCAGCAGTTTTCTTCCCCCCCCACTCCCCCCATTTGATAGTTACCTTTAACAGCTTATTGCTGGTATACTTGCATCAGAACTATTTTGCCTTGATGAAAACCAGGATTAAAACCCCCATGTAAGAACTGACAATGGCTCAAGCAAGTCAGCATATTCTCCTGAGATCTAGGTGCTGGTATATTTTATACCACATAAATATGACAAATCATACAGCTACAGCAACATTTGGCAGTGTGCTGACTTAACAGGTGACATTCTCTACAAGTGAGATTAGCACAGCGTGATCGGTGGGAAGGAACTGCTGGTGCAGATGACCTACAAGTGAGATTAGCCCAGCATGATTGGTGGGAAGGAACTGCTGGTGCAGATGATGGCATGGCCAGCAAGGGGAGCACAGGAAGCACTCACCACCATTTCAGCAACCTTCTGCATCATTTTTTAGGAGAAGTAAACAACAGGGCTGGAGGAACAAACTAAAACCTTCACATGGACAAGAGTCACAGACTAAAACCAAGAGAAGGAAGAGTACCAGACATGGGCCACACATGGGAGATGAGAACTCTCTCCAGTCACACCATCATTCCCTGGCAGTATGGGGCTGGGCTGCACTCCAGCAACCCAACAGTGACAGCACAACTGCCCTTCTTGCCCTGCCAACCCCCCAGGTAACCTGTTTGTCAGGTAACCCTGGTCAGAAGAGGCCAGTCACCAATTCCACTGACCACCACTGAGCTCAGAAGTCACATCCTTCCTCCCAGTCCTTCAACAGAAAGAAAGCCTTTTCCAGCAACAGACCCTGCCTGTCAATTAGACAATACCAAATCAACCAGATTTGAGTCCCACATAGAAACCAAGAAGATTCCTCATTTGCACGAGGAAAAGAAATGCAAAAATACATGGTTAGAAAAGATTTACGTACAGCTGGACACATTGAATCATGAGAAGAATATCAATTACAAAGATAGCAATTACCAAGCAATTTCTTCCACTAATCACAGATTGTAAGACTGCTACTAATTAAATCACTTTTCAGCTTTTTATGGAGAAGAAACTAGTGCATATGCATTCCACTGCTCTTTAAAAACAAGAAACCTACACAACCTCACAACCTATTTTAAGAATTACAATTCATGCACCATGGTTTATTTGTAATCCTGAACTATAATCCAGGACATACATTGATCATAAAGCACACATTTCCAAAAGATGTGAAGAAAACTACAGAGATCAAAAACGCTACTTAAGAGTCAAAAGATACAGTGGAGAAACACAGAAACCTTACCAATATGTGGATAACCATCACACAGATCCACGAGAACAAGAATTATTTGCTTGACTGTAAAACATGTAGGAGAGGGAGGAAACCAGGAATATGGTTGAAATGCAAACACTGAGCCTGCTCTAGATCACACTGTACGTGTTGTGCACTTCTTATCACTCAAAAGGAACTGCAAAATAGAAGGAGTCAATTAAGAGCAGATGAGACCAGAGACAGGAATTTCTGTCAGTTGTGCATAGAATAAGAGCACAGGCAGAAAGCAAGTAAAGCAGATTATGTCAGAGTGGTCCAAAACAAAGTGGGAAAGGGCAAAGGAGACAAAAAACAGACAACCTTGCTAGGGTTGGAGAAAGCAATGATCAATAAGGAATATAACTGAATTTCAGCTCAAAACTGCTTTTACCATTGTACTAGCAACATGACAAAAGAAAACAGTAACTTAACTTTTTACTCCAAAAATGTTATTTTCCAGTACATTTGTTAAAAACTTAAGAACAAATTTTTCATCCAAGAACACCCACAAGAAGAAAAATTTGGGGCAGAATCTACTACCTAACCGTAATCTGTGCTTCCAACAAAGCCAGGAGGTCTCACCTTCACTTCCAGAGCCTGCTGGAGCTCACAGGTATCCCAAGGACAAACGCCAAGCTGGGTTTACACCACACAGCTATCCAGCAACCCAGTAACAGAAGAGGCTTTTGGCTAAGCTCAGGCACCAGGAACAGATGGAAATGCAGCCAGCAGCAGCATGGCCAGGACCTTGCTGCACACACCAGCTCCATCACCCAGTGGCTCAATCACAGCAAAGCTCTTTAGCACACGATGCTTGGCAGAAGTGACAACCTCAAGACAGTACCATACTTCACTTGAGTAATTACTGTGTATAGTTAGTATAAATATATTTTTCCCTAGAGTAAGACACTGATATCCATGCGAACCTGTTTTGAGATAATCAACACAAAATCAGACAAAAAAGAACTACTGAAGTGCTCCCTTAGGTTCTCTTCTCCTTTCTACCCACACCCATGCATGATTTTGCTGCTGTTGAACTGCAAATTTATAGTCAAAAATGATAAGCTTAGAGTAAGGAAGAAAAGAGAGAGGGGGAAAAAAAGAAAAACCAAATCCCATAATGAGATATGTGAAAATATGAGAGCAGTTGTACTATATAAGTTCAGGTTCTCATGTAGTAATGTAAAACTTCAGTGTTTGGGTGGCATATACTGTGATTCGAATAGCTGTTATAAAAATAATTCTTTACCATAATATTTTTAAAGAAATATGACTTAATGTCCAGAGCTCACTTTGCACAAAACATTCATTTCTAGTTCAATTTAACTTGGCAATGTTCCTTTCACTTAAATATCCATTTTTTGCCAAAGGGAAACAAGTTTCTAGATTTGGAATTTACATCACTGCTTATGTATGGAATTTTTTTGTTTGTTTGTTTGCTTTATCTTTCAAAGGCAGCATTGGTTTGTTTTTCTCCACTAAACAACCAGTTAAAGCTCTCCCACTGCATATTATTTTCACCACAGATTGGATCTCTAGTACCATCTCAGTTAAAGGAATCCTCCTCACACCTAAACCCTTGAAAAACTACACAAAACCCTCCATAAAATTACAATTCCAATTTCATTCTATGTCTGACACAGAGAAGATAACTGCCCATTGTCAATGAGGCATACTAGACACTTCTAGCAAATGAATTATCCTAGAAGGAGGGAGAACATTTAGCCGCAGGAAGCACAATTTGAAAGCTTAAAATACAATTGCATTTCCGAACTCTCCACACCCTTTCCACCTCCACTGACTGACTGAATAAAATGCATATGAATTTCTGCCAGCTAGGAAAAGTCACAACCACCAGCTTTGAGAAGTGCCACTGAGAGCTATGTGTTCACAGGGAGCATCAGGTGTGACTGACACACAGCTCAAGAGAGGTACATGCGACAGATCCTGTCGCACACTTGTGACACTGGATCTTATCTTTATGTTTATTTTAATATCTGAACTTCAAAATCTACAACGTATGACCACATAGCAAGAAATATCAAAATACTAATCAGAAGAAAGCTCATGCATCTTTATCTTCATTTCAGAATACCTTTACAGGAACTATCCACTCCAAATGCAAATAAATCAATCACTGGTTACTATTTAATAGTTAAAACTAGTGTTTATAGATTCATAGGATTCAGGGGTTGGAATGGACCTTACAGATCTAGTCCCAACCCACTCTGCCATGGGCAGGGACACCTCCCCACTAGACCAGGATGCTCAAGGTCTCATCCAGCCTGGCTCTGAACACTGTCAAGGCTGGGGAAAAACTTCCCTGGGCAGCCTGTGCCAGTGTCTCACCACCCTTACAGTAAAAAAAAACTTTTTCAAATATCTAACCTAAACTTCCTCTCCTTCAGTTTGAACCTATTACCCCTTGTCCTATCATTGCAGTTCCTAATAGAGTCCCTCTCCAGCTCCCCTGTAGGACCCTTCAGATACTGAAAAGTTGCTGGAAGGCTCCCATGCAGTCTTCTCTTCTCCACGCTGAACAACTCCAACTTCCTCAGCCTGTCTTCATAGGGGAGGTGCTCCAATCCTCTGATCAACTTCATGGCCTCCTCTGGATTTGTTCCAACAGTTCCATGTCCTTCTTATGTTGAGGGCACCAGAACTGCACAGAGTATTCCAGGTAAGGTCTCATGAGAGCAGAGTAGACGAGGAGAATCACCTCTTTTGACCTGCTGCCACACTCCTTTAGATGCAGCCCAGGATTCCATTGGCTCACTGGGCTGCTAGCACAGATTCATTGTGAGTTTCTCATCCACTGCCACTCCCGAGTCTTTCTCCTCATTGCTGATCCCAATTACTTCCCCACCCAACCTGTAGCTGTGCCTGGGATTGCCACGGCCCCAGATGTAGGACCTTGCACCTCATTTTGTTGAGCTTCATGAGGTTTGCATTGGCCTCCCTCTTAAGCTGTCAAGGTCCCTCTGGAGATGTTTCAAACATGTATGAACAACACTGTCAAGTGGTTAATTACAGTGCTTATTTTAAAAAGGGTAGTGAATAGGGCAGAGAATTTCAAATTAAACACCATACTCAAGAGATGTTACAGAGTTTGATGATCCAAGAAATTTAAGATTCTGTGTATGGCTGCAGTTGAAACTTTGTTAGTAAGTAGAAATAAAATTATTTCTAGTAAGATCTGAAACTAGTTTTTCCCCCAGTTACAAACACAGCAGAATAATGTATGGAATGGTTAGGCAAATTATTCTGCCACTGGACTTACCATTACGACTTTTATCTGTCTATCTCAGTTATACAGTTGCATAACTTAGTTAATAAAACCAAAATGAGTCCATTGAAATTCTCCAAAATGAAAAGAAAACAAAATGAACAGGTGTCAGAAGGTACTATAAAGATTCCAATTCCTAAGACACAGGAGGCTGCAATCCTATATTAAGCAAACCAACCTCCTAGAAATAAAAATTCCTATTAGGATTGTCTGCATGATCTTGATCACAACTTCTTTTTCCAACCTGTATTTTCACACTGGTTATTTTAACAGCATTCTTTGTGGAGGGGACACATCACAAATCAGCAGAGACTACGGTTTACTGAATGGTATATGATGGTATAACACAGAGGCAACTGCTAGAAAAACAGATGAGACCTAAAACTGAACATCAGCCTAGGAATCAAGAAGTCTAATTAATTTTAAATGCTGAGAGCCATTCTTCCAGGTATTTACATCACTTGCATCATTTGGTCTAATTAATTTCAAATGCTGAGAGCCATTCTCCCAGGTATTTACATCACTTGCATCATTTTACAGAATAACACAGCTCACAGAGTACTTCAGAGAAGTAATTAGTGCTTGTAAAGCTCACTGACTGCAGCCTGAAAGTTTCTTTTAGCCAAAGCACAGAAGCATGGCCTGCCATGTTCAGGGCCAGCTACAATTTCCAAGCTTTGGATCTTCAACTAATGCCATGTCCTTCCTTAGGAAGGTTAGAAAAGAAGATAAAGAAACCACTGTATATTGAGGTGTAAAATGGGACTATTAATAAACAGCACAAAGCATAACTATTGCCAGTCATTTCACATACAGTCTCATCTACTTCCAATTCCTAAATTACCCCTTCTTTAGAGTTTCCATAGAAGTGAAAAAGTGTAGGACAGCAATTCAAAACATCTTTGCTGAACAAGCATAGCTTCTTTCCCATGTATCATTACTTTCAATATCTGGAATGAATGCATTTTTTCCAGGAACAAAGATGGTAACAAGTTTCCATATCAGCTGGAAGCATTCATTAAGATGTCATAACACAAATAACAAGACAGCAACAAAAAGGTACTGTTTCCCAGAATACTGATGTGCAGAGGCAAAATGCAAATCAGAAACAATTTTAAGCACGCCAATAATTTGCTAATTCTTACTCTAGAAAAGAATCCCTGTACTATCAAGTCTTGCATCTTCATTTAGTAACACTACACCTTTATCATGACATTTTGGGTAGCCTGGAGCACTTCCTCAGTATCTTCAGCAACAGTTTTGTCTCCTTACAATCCAACTTCTGGATTCAGGAATAACTCATCAAGTCCCATTCTTAATGAAATACCAACCCAGCAAAGAAAGACTCCTTTTATAATTTCAACATGCTCTCATATTGATTTCAATACTGTTGAAAAAAAGTATTTTCACATCCCATCTGATATCTTCTGGATCTCAGCCACAGGTGTGTAAGAACAATTTTGTAGACAAAAAAATAAGCAAGCAAAAAGTCTGAGATACACTTTCTTTTAACTGCACTTTTGTGGGGTTTTATTTAAAAGAAAATGATTAATCAGTAGTTGAAGGCTGACTCTTCTTACTGCAAAAAGAGAAGGCTATCACAGTGCAGATGCTCTTTGCCTCTAAGAATCACAGTGGAGAAGAGCGTGGGAAATGTCATGCAAGGTGGATAACCATTCACTTTTAATCTTGGGATTAGCTCTACTCCATAAACTTGTCTGAGCATTCAACTATTGCAGTTTGCTGCAACATTTTCACACCGACAAAGATGATAATAAAGTGCCACTCACAGCAACATTTATTTCATTGATGTATTTGGTTCAAACCACCATAAGCTGCAGTAGGAGAGCACAAGTTCTGCAGTGTGAACTCAATCCATGATGGCATAGCAAAGGTGTTTCAGTAACGTGGTTACAGCATTAGCCTGACCTAACAGAAACAGTATAACTTTCCAAAGAAACAAAGAGGGAAGTAAATAAATAGGAGCTGGACTTGGATGATCCTTGTGGGACTCTTCCAACTGAGGACATTCTATGATTCTAAAACCAGTTAATGGAAAATGTACATTCTTGCTGATCCGAGAAACTTGTCTTAGCTGAATGATCATTGGTCTAATAAACCCTTTTGAGTTTGCAGACCCAGAAAGTTATAAGCATGATGAGAAAGAAAACAAACAAACTAAAACAAAGGGGGGGAAAAAAGAGTTTTGTGCAAATCCTCCAACCAGCTTTCATTAGTAATTTTTCATTAATGCCAACCAGAGCTCTTTAGCCAGCTTCTATACTAGCTAAGGACATTGTCCTGAAGACTAAGTTCTTTCTCCATCCAGTTCAGGCTAATGAGCACTGCAAATTTAAGCCAGTCCTCCCAGAAGGGGCTCACAAGCTGGTGATGCTCAAACTGCACTGGCTTGGGGGCGGCGGGAGATGGGTTATGACAACATATGGGGTCTACACAATCCGCAACAAGAAGTTTAAGGTGAGCACAATAAAACTGTCTCTGAATTTTGGTCCACTTCTGCTAAACATTTCAGCCCAGGAAACATGAAAACCCCAACAGTCCATTTTAGCAGTTCTGGAATATTTGCTTTTAAATCAATTTGTAAGGAGACAAAACTATTACAGAAGAAAAGGAAGAAGCAGTAACTCCTCCAGGGAAGGCACCACCTATGCATACTGCTGGGAGGATTCTATCTAACAAATTGCTAGACTTAAAAAGCTTATTAAAGTTTACTAGCTCTTCACATATATTTCAGAGATGTATGGCACATATATCACATCTTTTGCAGGATGAAGTAAAAAAAGATCACTCCATATGCCCAAATGCACATAGAGAATTAATAGATTCTAAAAGTTCAGGTTATCCAAGTTCAAAGGAATGTAAAAGAAGCAGAAGCAATGTTGATTAATTTCTACATAGAAAGCTCAGAGAAAGGCTATACATTATTTACATTTTCAGTTTGTAAAGTATATTTCATATTCTTGCAAAGATATTAAACAAGGAAGACATTTAGACTACGCCTGGTGTGTATATGGTTGGCAGGACAAGGAGTGTTATCAGGTAGTGCTAGGCACTGCTCACTGAAAAGGGATTTCCAGCCTCATGATATATAACAGAGGACAGCTAGAAAAAGGTATTCACAGTGTCAATAAGCTGCTATATGTGCCAGCAAACAGCATCTCCCATGTTTCAGAAAATGCTGTCCCACCATGTGGGTGCCAAACTTCAGGACTGCTTTTAGTATCATCTGACCAGAGCAAGGCCTGAAGGTGCAGTAAACACAGCCTGGAAATCCGAAAAAACCTTCAGTAAGCACATAAAATTAGGTAAACCAGCTATGACCCCATAGTGGAGAGGTTTTCACAGAATCATTCAGGTTGGAAGGGGTCACAGTGGGTCATCTGGTTCAACCTTCCTGCTCCCTCAGGGTCATCTCAGAGCACATGGTACAAGATTGCGCTCAGATGGTCCTTGAGTATCCCCAGGGAGGGAGAATCGACAACTTCTTTGGGCAGCCTGTTCCAGTGTACAGTGACTTGCACAGCAAAGAAGTTCCTCCTTATATTCAGGTGGAACTTCATCTGCACCAGTTTCTGCCCACTGTCTCCTGTCCTACTGCTTGGCAGCAGTGAGAAGAAGGAGCCTGGCTCCATCTTCTTGGCACCCCCAAGTTATAGTTATAAACTATATAGTTTAGTTTATACTAAACTATATAGTTATATACATATAGTTATAAACATTGATTATAGTTATCATATAGTTATAGTTATAAACATTGATGAGGTCCCCTCAGAGTCATCTCTCCTTGAGGCTTAACAGGCCCAACACCACCAGCCCTTCCTTGTAAGAGAAATGCTCCAGTCCCTTAATTACCTTTGCTGCCCTCCACAGGACCCACTTCAGGAGATCCACGTCCCTCTTGTACTGAGAAGCCCAGAACTGGACACAATATTCCAGATGTGGCCTCACCAGGGCTATTTCATTCCTTTTAAATCTATTATTCTTATTACATGTAAAACCGAAGAAAAAAAAAACATAACAACTCATAATAAAGTAGTTCTTCCATTTTCTGAGGCCTGTAATTTTAAGTCTTGTCATTCTGTTTCAAGTACCAATTTATCCAGCCAAGACTGTTGATCTTGTGTAACTCACTTTCAAAGAAAATGTTAATCTGATGGCAGTACACTAATAAAATTTGTTAAAGTTCAATTATTACCAGTCTTAGCATGTGTGCATCTGAAGCTTCTACAGCTAAATATGAAAATATTGACTTCATACAGGGCATAAAGATAGCAATTTGATGCAAACAACATCAAAGTGAAGTTTTAGGAAGGCTTTTTCAACGTGATGGTGCCTATTAGGAGAGGCAGGACACAGACAAAATGACCAGACGAGGCTGCTAGCAGAAGGAAAAATAAAGCTGTGCAGTATGCATCCCTAGCAGCGTGCAGTACAGGACTATGTTCAGTGAAATAAGCCACAGCAGGCTCTATTTTTAATTTTTTGATGCACAAGAATGCAGTGGCACCTTGATACATGACCTCTGACAAATACTTAGGTAGGTAATGCAAAGAGTAGTACTGAAAATAACAGAGATCACCTCCATGATGGAATTCTGGCTAAGGGGGAGCAAGAAAATTTTTGCAAGAGACATTTCTGAAAACTGAACAGACCTTTTTTAAGAAGGTCTTTCCTTTTACAATACAGGTTTTAGCAGGAATGTCGCCACACGCTAGATGTTTAATTTGCTTCTGAAGTGCTTATGTCTTGACTTCTGTGAATGTAGGTCAGTTCCTTCACGACATGCGACCCATCATGCCCTAGCTCTTGAAAACGCCAGTATTCCCTTTCTGCAAAATTCCATTAGGTATATGGGGCAGACATTTTAAAACCTTCCTGTATTCCTATATAAAATCTCCTAATTCTTATAAAACCCAGTAGACAAGAGATACACAAACACTCAACTAATCTCACCTCAGAGACTCCCATATGCCAGCTTCAACGAGGTGGAGGAAAAAAATATGTACATGAACAAACAAATGGCTTTCTTAAAAAGCAGTCCATTCTCAGGAGCCTGGGCATTAGGCAGCAAAACACTGACATGATTCACCCAACATGAAAAGGGCTGAGGAAGTTTATCAGTGATACACAGGACATTGTCTGAGCTAGCAACCCCTTACTTAGTGACATTAGCAGAAATTTACAAGGAGCGGAAAAAAATAAACCGGACTTTTGTGGGGGAAGGGGGAGACAGGACAAAGACTCCTCATTAAGAACAATCTTTTCCTGAAATAGCCTAGGAACTATCCATCTAGTCTCTATTTCAAGAACAGCCTTTTGGATAATCTGATAGTGCGGTATCGGTTTTGCTTCACACCATCATATCTGTGGTAAGACATTCCCTTTTGCCCCCTCACTACAGCTCTGTACTTGATAAGTTGACTATAGAAATTATGCTTCATACAGAGAAATCACATTCTAGCACATGAGCACATGCTGCTCCTTCACAAGTTAAACCACCACTGGGTCTGAGTCTGCGACTTGCTGATGTACAGACTAAGTGAGGTCCAGGCTGTGGTCAGCCCAGCTAGCAAGGGGGTACACAATGCATACACCAAGATGCTTACATAGCTTGCACAGACAAAAGTTGGCATCTAAATGAGATAAAAGATCTGGCACATAAAGGTTTCAACCATTTTTACTTATTGTTGTCATTAACGCTGCCATAAAAAAATAAATCTTGATGGCACTCAGACAGATGTAGGAATCTGCAAGTCTTGAATCCACTGCCATAATTTTTTGAAGTAAGCTTTTAAATGTGAAGCACTGACAAATGGGAGAATCACCCTTAGCAATAAATCAAAAACAGATGGTAACCTCTGTATGTTACAATTACCCTCTTGCTCTTCCTCAAAAGAAAAAGACAAAAATCTGGTAGATTTTCATTATCATGAGCCTCTACAAAAGAAAAGAAAAGGGGGGAAAAAAGCATTCTGGTGACCCCACTATATTCAGAGAGGCAATTCTGCACATGTGTGGGTTTTTATAGAAGTCCATTAGATTCCTAGAAAATTTTAGGAGAGAAAAAAGAAAAAAGGAAGAAAGGTAAATTCAACATTATCATTCCCCAGAAAGACACTTGATAAATTCCTCCTAATCCAGTCTCTGTCAAAACTCCCTTCTCTTTCAGACAACAATTCATAAACAGTAGTGAAACATTAAAGAAATGGAGATTTTTCTGACAAAGTACCAGTGATGCAGAGGTAACATTTTGCTATAAAACCAATCCCTACTGAAACAGAATTCCTCCAGATGTTCTTTGAAAAGCCACAAAGGGATCGGGTATGGAAGCTGAATTAAAGGAGACAATTCAAAGACATGATGTTGAAGGCAGATTTGATGAGTATTTCCTTATGAAGTATATAAGACAGGCAAACGTCAAACAGTTCCACTAGTGCTAAAACTTCACTCTTACAAGGTTTGACATCCCTCCCTCTTTTCCTTTCACCCTCTCATGCTGCCAGGAACAGGGCCCGCAACAGTGAAAACCATTCATCTCTTAAAAGCTTAGAACAGCCCACAACTGATTGAAAGGTTCTGAAAGTTCTTGACTTATTCAAGCAGCTTTACCCACTCGAAAAACCAAAATGTTTCCTGAACGTCCATCAATATGAGGATGAAAACAACTTCTACACAAAACATATTAACTCAGACACTGCATGGCATGATTTTTACAGTTCCCACTAACAGTGTAGACCCTTGCTAGGGAAAAAAATTGCACATTGAGACCTGCCTGTCACTGCCTCGTATACTTGAACAGGATGGAAGGGCTCACACTTGAAAATCAGTGAGAAATATAAACGTGAAGTGTCAAGAAAGTTTCCTTTCAGTGCATCCTTTCGGTGCTTTGTCATCACTTATTTAATTTAAAAAAAAAAAAAAAAGGTACATTTGGCAACACTACCGATTTGAGAAACTTTATGACTTGCAGGAACACTAAGGAATCAACATCCAGCATTCTCACTTCATGACACAGATAACGAGACTATTGTTCTTTCATTCTGAAATGGCAAAAATATCATTAAGGTTCTCTACTGTGAAGAGTTTTTCCCAGCCCAGTGTCTCAGCTGTAAATATCTGTATGTTATACAACTTCAAACACTGTAACAACAACAACATAACAGCTAGTCTAATAGGAAATAAAATTTCAGAAACACAGAATCATCTTACATTTAGTAATCAGCCTATCACCTTTAACCAAAAGGCCTTCAGTGAGTAACAGACCTGCAACAAAGCTCACTTCAAAAAAACTGTTTTACCCAAAGTCTGTCCACCTGTTTTGTGTGTACAGACATGTATTATCCATCAGTCTCCCCGGCGAAAACTTACTTCTCAGACCCTATCCACAAAAAGGATAAGACTAGAGCAAGGCACAAAAAGGAAACCCAAAACTGTTTGCTCTTTTTCAGACCTAAAAGCAGGTTGGCCATTTGAAAATATGGCATTGCACTGACAATGGTCCCAGACCAAAACCAACACAACTTAAAAATAAACAATTCATGAGGTATTTTCTGTGTTCTAACAAAGGTTACAACTCTAGACTTGAAACACGCTGCAGTTTAAGGGAGAGGCAGAACACACACGTGCCTTGACCCAACAAATGAAACAACCAACCAGTAAAGATTCAATTTGACAAATAAATACTAAGATGTAGGAACTTATCTGCATTACATGCACATTTTAAGGACACATGCACTTACTGTTCCCATCAATGCCTTTCTTCACAGTCATTTCAAAAAAACATCAAGAACAAAGCACAAAACCCACACATCTCTGACCAAAAACTTTACTGCAGCCTGTGTTGCTATAACTGGAGAAATCCGTACCATCACAGAGAGCTGCATCCTGCTACGCTGGACACCACTGATGTTGGAAGAATTAATCATTCATAGATCAACAATTGGTTCTTTCATCTCCCTGGCTTTCTCAGACCAGACCATTATGTATTTTTTTCACCAACTGATCCTGTTACACTCTAATTTTTCAGCTGCAAATAGCAAAGACATCTGAAAAACATTCCTATTTCCAGAATGCCCCTCACTGAAGTGAGGGTACCTATCTGCTTCCATGGGCTTCACAACTTTACCAGCACCAAGAACTGACTTAACATAAAACTGTGCTAAAATCACAACTGATTTAGTGATGAAAAAAAATGTGGAAGCCAAATTGAAGTGCACCAAAGTCCCACTTTCTGCCTTTCCACCAACAGCAGTTCATGTGAATTAATCCATGAGACAGCAGACCTTTTACCAAGTAAAGTTTTAGGACTAAATACTCAGCTAATCAGAAGCTAAATTACATGTATACATTAACTCAACCCACATCTTTAAAATTAAGCTGTATCCTTGCTAGCCAAAACGGCAGCACATTCAGTCATTACTAAACCAACAGAAATATGGCTTTTTTAATACCACTGCAGAGAAAGAGAGGGAAAGGCAATATGATAGTCACGATTTCAGAGCCTGCGGCTCATCATGACAGTAACGGGGGAGAAAAAGTCAGGGGGAGAGAACGTCGTCATGGGAAACATTTCTCCCGTCTCATTGCTGGCTGGGTTTGTCCTTTAGCCGCTCTGCCCTGCAGAGGCCTGGCAGGTGACATCGCTGCAGGTGACATCGCTGCAGGTGACATCGCTGCAGGTGACCGAGCCCAGCGCAGGGCGAGGGACGCTGCCCCGGGCCCGGCTGAACGCAGTGTCAGCTAATGCCGCTGCCGAGGGGCAGGGGCCGAGCACTGCAGCCCTCGGCGCGGGGGGAGAGGATCCGGCACTCGCTACAGGGTCTGCACATCTCCCGGGGAACGAGCAGCTCCGGGG
>NW_008671086.1:0-10502 GCF_000695815.1 Acanthisitta chloris
ATAGGAGTTAGTTACCGGTTTTGGTTTTGAGATGTTTTCCTACTGCCATCTAGTGTTCGCTTTCTGATTCAGAACAGTGAAACAGTGGTTTTACACAACTGACTTTTCCTGTGACTGCACAGTGTTTATAATTATACTTTTATTCGAAACTTCAACCAAAGGCTTTCTCGAGAGGAAATTTCCCTGAGACTAAGAAATAAAAAAAAGAAACAAAGGAGGCTTCAAAAATCTTTTACTCCTGTAGTATTTTATAAGGTCTATTGAATCCAACTGCTGAATTTTATCTCTTTTTAAAATTGTTTTTATTTCCAGGTCATGTATGGAACACTAGTTTCCATTATAGTTCTACGATCTGTTTATATAGTATTATGGTAAGTAACTATTTAATTCAGCATTATAAGTTACAACATAGCATTTGCTTTTTTATTTTTGGTGGGCATAACATGAGAAATTAGCAATGGCAGAATTTCTTTAACTGTGTGCATAATGCTAGCTCATGGGCACTGCTTGGTTGAAGGGAATGGCTCATCTCCTTCTGCTTTTTTGAAGCCAGTGGGATAGCATTAAACTAAACTGAGAGTTCTACACTTAAAATCAGTGTTCACTGCCAGGTGTTCTGTTAGTGGCTTCAGCTGTTAGCCTGAGACTTCAAGAGGAATGGAGTTTCTGTCTGCATGTTGCTGGGTAATGTGAAATCTATTGCTAGTGTCCAAACTCTAATGATAATACCTGGAGAGTGAAAAGAGTAACACTGCAGAGCAGAACCATCACCTAACAATTTTCCTCTTCCCTACTAAAATATTTAGAATTACATGTAAAAGATAACTATCATTTAACCTTCTGTGTTATTTTTTCTTACAGTTTTGACTGGATAAAGTTAGGTATACATTATGGAAATTTAAATAAATCTTTAACAAACTAAAGGTATTAGAAATGTTAGGAGACATTGAGGACCATTAGAATCATCAGGGCACAAACTTGGCAGGTAAAAGAGAATGGCATTGGATCAGTAGTGGAATAAACACATAGCTTTAGCTCTCAGGGGCTCAATTGATTTCCCATTTCTGTCTATCCCCTGTGAATGTTGGTGTTCTCATCTATTTGGGAATTGCTCCTGAAAATTACTTACTTACTTTCTACCGTCGTCATTCTAAATGTGCTTTTTGTTAAAGTTTGTTTCAAGTTCCACACCTATCTGTTCAGGAACACAAGGAAGAATTTAACAAAAGGTGTGAATTTAAAGTATCATAGAATAGCCTGAGCTGGAGGGGACCCACAAGGATCAAGTACAGTCATTGAATCACCTCCCAGTTGCAGTTTCAGTTCAAGTGGTTTGGCATTCCCCAAGAAATTCCCACAGACCAAGTGCAAATGTTGAGACTTATATTAAGCAAGAAGTACTTAAAACTGATAGTCTGTTGCAGCTTTAGAAGAAATCATCAATTTAAAGTCACTTTTCAAACACTTGAACTGGAAATTTTAATCCTAACCTAGAGATCTTAAGTGATATTACACTAATTCACTTCCAAGGGAAACTAAACTGAATCAAGTTCAAGTCATTTTAATTTTGTTCTTATTTGAGAATTACTGTTCTAGTCACTTAGATTAAATTTCTTTCTGTCTTGTGGATAAACCCTTGGGCCTGCTATTTTTCCAGTTCTGCAGATTCCATACAGTTGTGCATTCTCATAATTTCTGAAGCATTTTGTAGTCTTCTGTCTTTATCAACAGCATCACCATCCTCCCTCCTAGAGTATCATTCATTGTTTTCCTCCTGCAAAATCTGTGTCTGAAGTTCCACCTACATTTTGCTTGAATTTTAGGAGTTTGGAGTGTATATCTTAATTCGCTTGATCACTTCATTGCAATAGGGCCCTACAAACACTTGCTTCCCATTTTGGTTATATTATGCAAACTGGTTAGGTAGTCAGGATGGAGAAGGTTTAGACTGCTTCTAAATTTTAACTGAACTACTGCAATTTTAAATTAGTTCTGCTAGAGAAGCTGTGCCAACCTGAAGGTACCCTTTCTTTTCTCTAATATTCATCCCCAAGCACACTTTTGGATTTACTTTCTCTGCATTGCTAGAAATATTCCTCTATTTCCTTCAATAGCACTTGTCCCAAGCCTGTTTCAGCTTACACATTAACCCTGATTTCTGCTTATTTTGTTTCTTACTTCACTTCCTGTCACTCATATTTATTAGTGCATGCCTTGAAGTCACTCTGAGATCAGAGTAAAAATCCCAAAGAACATCATGTTATTCCTTCCAGGCTGCTACCTCATGCTATCCTCGTCATTTCTTCCTCTTCCTGCCTGTTTCCCACACACTTCTCATCTCTTTCTTGGGTCTGTTTCCTTCCCAAAATTACAACTGGGCAAATGTTATTCTCTGTCCACAAAGCATGTTCCCTATTAATAAGTGATGCCAGTCTCTTTCTCATTTCTTCACAAAACACCACCATTTATTCCATGAACAATTCTAGTTATAATTGCCTAATTACCAGCATGTCTAACATACCATTTAGTGTGATTTTATGTCCTAGGCTTGCTTATGCCTCTGAAGCAGTGAGTTGGGAATATTGCAGTGTACTCTCTGCCATGTACCACATGGTGATCCACACCATTTATTCAACTAAACAAATAATAGTTTTGCTAGTTTAAATTGGCAATACATTTGTGAACATGTGCAGCTTGTATCTGGTTAGCTTGCCCTATTAAAGAAGCTGTACCTGTTGTGTTTTGCACATTTTGGTTCCCAGTGCTCACAGCTCTGAAACATGTGCTGTGTATAACACACACAGTGGAGAAAAAGCAGCTCAGGAATGTGTTTTAACCCAGAATCTCAACTGTGCATCCATAATGCTTAAAAATAACTTGAACAGTATTTTATGGCAGCCTTTTCAGGTTGGATTTTGGTTTGCTTTTAGTCTTATTAGTGGGAAAGGAGCCTTTCATGTAGGAAGTTTACAATTCCATGCGCCAACCTGAGTGCAGATAGGGAAAGTTAATTTATTTATGATGTACTTTCTTTCATCAAAGTCTTCAGTGTGTTTCCCATATCTGAGAGAGGATTTTTTCCTCCCCAAATGAAATTGACATTTTTCCATACTCAATGCTAAAGCACAACATGAAATTGTCCACATTCACAAAAGAGTAGTTTTGAAAGACTCCGTTTAAACAAGTCCCCTAGTACAGGGATATCATCTATTGGAAAAGAGCCTCTCTTTTTGGGAGTCCTAATTTGTAACATGTTTGGTTTTGTGGATTTTGTTTAATGAAAGATTATACATGGAACTGGAGAATTAGTACCTTTATCCAACCACAGTTTTCCCACTTGTTGGGTTAGGAGAGCACAATATTTAGGGGAGCAATTAGAAATAAAGAAGTAAAGCATTTAAAAGAACAGTCTCAGAGAATGTGAAGTCAGGAGAGAGGATAATAAAATACAATATTTAAATAGATTAAATTTGAAGTTGGATTTTTTTATATTGAGGAAAAGCCAAATTAATAAAGCATTTTGTTTGTATATAATAGTATTTATGTATGTTACACATTGCCTTTATAACATTTTAAGCTAAACTTTTCTCTCTTTCTCTAGGGTATACCCATGGCTTAGAGGTCTAGGCTATACATCTTTAACTGTATTTTTAATGGGATTTTTTCTCTGGAATGTGGACAACATTTTCTGTGATAAATTGAGGTGAGTTTTTTCACTTTATCTAGATAGCTCTTAATAGTCTTTTAGTACAAAGATTTGGACTCTTTCCTGTGGTGTGGATTCAAGTCCATCTCATGGTACGTATTGTATGCTGCCTGCAAAACATCCATGAGGGTTTTATCCAGTCTGCCCATGACTAGATTCAGCACTCAACATGGTTTTTTAAATGTTTTTTATCCATTAATAAGTCTATTTTTTGATATTTCTCTAACTTCAAATTAAATTATGTGGATCTGTGTCTTACTCTTTCTATTCACACTTGATTTCACCTGAATGTGTTTTTATCCTGCTGGGTTGGGTTTTTTTTGTTTCTGCTCTTGAAGAAAATGTCAAAGCAGTAGTTCTGCATGTTACAGGAATACCTATTGCAATGTGTATGTTACAAAATAAACAACACTCAGTTGTGATGCATGTGTTCTGCCACAAACTGGAGGAGATGGAAAAGTTGATTCCAGCTTCTAGAAAATGCATTATTGTCAGTTTGAAACACTGTTATGCCACTGAATCTGTGGTGTACAGAATTGTCCTAGTAGGTTGCTTTGTCAGGGCCAAATAATAGCGTGCTGTAAAGAAGTCTAGAGTTTTCCATCTGTCCCTTTTGGCTCTGTAGTCCCTGCACTAGGTTAGGCCAATTGAAAGTTAGCTCCAACAGAATGTTCTTGAAACTTTTTTAAAAAAAATAAATATCATACATGGTGCCTCATCCCCAGAAACACTTGATACAGATGGGATGGAAAAGTTATTTGCCAACACAAGTGGGTAGATACACAGTGATCTTGCAGATATTGGCATCAGGGTTGATTTCTGCAGCTGCCTCACATCACTGGTGAGATCATAACCCCCAATTCACCCAGTTTGCTGAGCTGCCTGGTCCATGGGGCTTTTGAACTGGTTCCTAGACTCAAAGATTACACCAGCTGCTGAAGCACTTTTTTCCATCTTCATTTTGTAAAGGGAAAAAAAGTTAGCATACTTCCTGTAATACTTGTTTGATTATAGTGCTTGAAAAAAATAAAATGCTTGTTTACTAGCTTTAGTCAGATGTATGCAGAGCCATAAATATCTCCTGGTGGTATTATAATTTGAACTTTTGGAGAAAATACATTTCAATTCCTTGAAATTTCTTTTGTTCTCTAAAGGTCTAATTTGTGAATCATCCACCTACCTGATCTGTTTCGTTTTAATTTTCAAAATTGTTTTTTTTGTTCAGGTTTTGTTTTTCCATAGTTCATTAAATGAGCAGCTTATTTTCAAAAAATTAGAAAAAAAAAACCCCACCCCAACAAAGCATAATGTATAGCGCACAGCTTCTCTGGTTGGATCAGTGTACATTTGAATTTGGGCTTTGAAATTTCCTGCCATCGAAAGGCTCAGAGGCTTTGCTGGGCTGACAGTCTGTGAGTTTCACTGTGCTGTTGGTGGACTGACTCAATTGAAGGTCTGGGTTAATATTTATGACTGGGCAGCTTTGGAAACTAAGCTGAGTTTTAGTCAGAGAACTGAGCACAGTAACATCAAGCATTAAGTATTATAGAAGCTGCAGATTTTTCTTCCTTAACACACAATTCTTGTTCTCCTTTTTTTGTTTTGACTGAATGTGAAATGAAAGCAGAAAAAGAAGACAAGCAGATGTAAGCATTTGCTCTAAATTAACCAAAATAGGCATTATGTGCAGAAGCCTAGTGAGCAGGAGAAATCAGAGCAAAGGAGTTCCATCCTTTTCTTTCTCTATCTCCATCCCTTAGCCCCTTCCCACTTCACACCCTATAAAATAGTAGTTATCGACCTGTTGGAGGAGTATTTCAGACCCTCTACTTTCATTGCTTCCTCACCAAACAGCCGTTTTGTCCCTGTTTTAGTATCCAACAGAAAGGCAAGGTAAGCTTTCACTGACCTGGAGAATAAGTGGTGATGTCAGATGGATCCCATTTCCTCTTCAGACCTTAAATTCAGTGTTTCATCCTGTGGACAGTAGCTCACAGGGTTCTGGGGAGGAGAATGGGAGAATTCATTTGGGACCATGGAATGCCATAAATATAATCCTTGAAATTTGAGTCCAGAAGTAACTGATCACCCATTAGATGAAGAAGTGTGTGTTTTCTTTAAATGTGTAAGAAAGCCAGTTTGCTGATATCTTTCTGTACTGGTAGTACAAGGTATAACTGCTGTTCCTCCCCTGCTGACAGCCTGACTGTGTGAAGCCTCACCTGTCAAACACATGCCTAAGATATGAAAACAATAATGTGTGACTTGAGATTGGTTAGCTTGAAAAAATTATCCCATTGCATGGTGTGTGTTTCTTTCAGAGCACTACGAGAGAAGATGCCTCCTGGGGTGGGAGCTGTGACACAGTTTCATGCATGGTGGCATATTCTCACAGGCCTGGGTTCTTACCTTCACATCCTGCTAAGGTAGGAAATGTTTTCTAAACTGGATGCTCATAAAGTGGTCTTAGGAATTTTCCCAGGTTCAGATTTGCTTCAGAATGTTGTATCATCCAGAACAGCAGAAAAATGGCTTCTTACTAACCTGGTGTGAGGTTTTCTTTCTTCTTTGCAGCTGATCTAAAAATTGTCTAAAATTAATTTATATTTTTCAAAATGTCATTAATCTTTAGTCATGGTTCTTCAGGAAAATGTAATTCAGAAACAGGAACTTTGTGGCAGTTAAACTGGAAAGCTATTTGACAGTGTATTAATTTCAGAATGTAAGTCATTAATACTTTTCAGTTCTTGAGCAGCAATCCTGAAGTACTTAAACATGTTTAAATTTAGGAGCATAACTAATCTTTTTGATAGGCACTGTCACTCCTGAAAACTAGCAGGCATCGTGCTATAGAGCAGAAGGGTGGTGGTTGAAGTAGCTCTAGCAGAGCTGTTCCCAGAAGGGCAGGATATTAGTTTTAGGAGAAGACTTAAATAAGAGCCAAAATTTGCAGTCTGAAGCCAGCAGATTTTTGTGTCTCATTTTCGACCTGTACTACCATCTAGTGGAACCATGGGCAAGAATAGAATTTGAGCTGAAATCTGTGAAGCATTTCTGCAGTTTGTTCATCATATAATTTAACCATAAGGAAGAGAACATCTGTTTAACAGATGTATTCTATGTAGTTCAGAAAACCTGATTGCATATCAATTTTTCTACATCTAACGTAGTATTCTGCTTTTTTTTGTCAGATGTTAAAATACCCAGTAAAAGGAAAATGCAAGGGAAATAAGGACAGTTCCAATAACTGATCTGATAGCTTTTTATTCATATATGTCTCTGTATGTACGTAGATATGCTCACATATGTACTTGTATTTATGTATCTATGTATGTAGATATGTGTGTATATAGATATATACATACATATGTTTGTGTATCTACAAAATGTCAAGGTATATGGAAGACAGTTGCTCCATTTTGGCTGACAGTCTGGCTGCTGCCCTAAAGAGCTTGAGATAATCATTTGAAGAAAATTCCTTACAGAAAGCAAGCTGATGCAGAGAGTTTGTATAGCATAAGGAATGTTCTTCCAATATGCTGCACAGAAAAAATAATTTGGGTTTGCATCCTCTAGCCCTTTGGGAATGTGCAGATGCCTGGTTTGTCTGTCCTACTCCAGTGAACTACATGCTTTCCCTGCAGTAGTTTGCTGAGTATTTTCTCAACCACACAGGGGCACTTAAAAAAAGGGAGATCATACACAGGAAAAGATCTGCTGAGGGAAGAGGGTGTCTAAGAACAAGAATGAGATACAGAATCAAGCTATGCTGCTTCCTTCCCCTTTAACATCTGCTGTATGTTGTGGTACACAGATTTCATTTCATCCTTTTGAAATGACAGGCTCTAGTCCCTGTTGAATCTTTTTGTTTAACTTCTGAGATTTTTTTCTTTCTTCACACATAGGTGATATATTAGTTTGCTGATCATAGTCTAGTACAGAGGGATTTATTGTAAGCCAGTGTCTCCTATTTTGAGTAAATCTAGGCAGGATGGGTAGCTCTGCAATCACAGAAACATTCTTTTCTAATTGGAAAATAAAACTGGGATTAGTACATCATTATTACTTCATATGCTGTTTTATACATGAAATTTTAAGCACGGCTTTCTTCTTCTCCTCAGTTTATACACAAGGACACTTTTCCTGAAACATAGGCCAAAGGTGAAGGTAAGCAAACAATATTTTATGTTCATTAATGCATTTGGATATCTTGTGCTTTGAACTTGTGTTGGGGCTCAGTAATTATGCCCGTGAGGGTACTGGCTTTGACTTCTACTTACATCCCAAGAAATGCAGTTGAAATTACCATAGAATGGTTTGGATTGAAGGAGATCTTAATGATCATCTAGTTTCAACCCCCTACCGTGGGTGGGGACACCTTCCCCTAGACCAGGTTGTTCGAAGACCTATCCAGCCTGGCCTTAAATGCTTCCATGGATGAGGCAGCCAGAATTGCTCTGGGCAACCTGTTCCAGTGCCTCATCACCCTCACAGTAGAAATTTCTTCCCAATATCCAATCTAAACCTGTTCCCTTTCAGTTTAAAGCCGTCTCCCCTTCTGTCACTACATAATGTTTAACAGTGTTTGGTTTCTGTTTCAAAACCTGTAATATTCCAAGGAATCTTTTTCTTCTTATTATTTTTCTTTTAACAGTTTGTTTTTGGAATATGGCCTGTTCTTCTTGTGGAGCCACCCAAGAAGCTTTGACTGAGCACTGGGCAGTCGCATGTGATCACCTAGCCTGGCTGAATAAAGCATTTCAACAGTTACTGTGGCTGAAGTGTCAAAATTATGGATCACTCCAAGCACCATTGCTATAAAAGGACTTCTCGGTGTTACTAGGCCCATCAGCCGGAACAGAGCAAAGAGTTGGCACACTAGGGGAATAGTGTTTAGTACAGCTTTATTCTAAGTTGTTGAAACAAAGATTGACTCAATATTTTTATGTATATACTGTATAGCTGATGATACCGAGATAATATTTCGTGCTGGTCACAGAAAGCTAACCATTTTGAAGTGAATTGCATATGTTTTTTCATTCAGTTTTTGTTCTTTCTGTGGTGTAAACTAATATTAGTAACTGAATGACAAAACTGGGCCATTGATGGCCAAGCTAAGCATTTGTGTGGCCTACAGTGAACTGAATGCTTAACCCAAACTATTTTAATCTTGCACTTTTATACAATTAATGAAGTATGTAATGGTTGATTTAGGACTTCCTTCTATCTTGCTTTTCCATAGCCTCCTTTGCAATTTATATTTTAAGAAAAATGGTTGGGATCCCTATCTCATTTAGTTCATTTTGTACCAAGCTTCCATTTTCTCTCTAGTCCAACTGAGAGGTTCATTGTGGAGGATATTACAGGGTATGACCAGCAGAAGACACTGAAATGGTGAATCTCTATAGGGGTTCTTGTTTGTGTCTGGAAACTGAATTTCTAGTTTGTTTGATTCATCAGGAAACTATAGAGTGATTGTAGAAACATAAGACACTTTTTAATTTTTTTATAATTATTATTTGCATATCTTAATTTTCTGTCCCTACTTTTTACTCCCCATTTTCCATTCATACTGCAGATTGACAAACACCTTAGATGTGTGCTAGTTCAGTTTTGAATTCATCTTTCCCTTATTTTACAAGTCTTAAATATTGGTCTGACTTCTAGAAACATCATCTTATTCAGAAATGTTGAAGACGGAGTGAAGAAAAAGACTGAGGTTGAGGATACCCCCAAATATAAGAACAAGCTTTGCTTGTTATTAATCTGTCTATCACACAGTTACTCTGTGGAAAGTTGACCACCCTTTTAAAACCAAAATTTTGGGATTAATGATGGGAGCAAGTCCTCTGCTTTCTGCAATTTTTATCTACCCAGCTGATGAAAGTTAGTAAGTAAATGCAAAGAAAACATTGAACTAACACAATTATTCAAAATATACCTCATATTGAAGGCTGTGGTTTTGACTCTTGATTTTGGGGCAACTAACAGAGTCTACCTCTGTGCCTGGTTGCTGCCATGCTATGCAATTTTTGTCTGCTTTTGATTCTCTGAGGGATTTATCCTTCTTGCCATGAAGAAAAAAAGGGAAATGCTCAGACTAATCAGAAATCCCATTCTGTATTGATTTAAATGTGCCCACAGCAGCAAGGGATGATAATGTAGCTGTAAAGCTGTCTCCCAGATCTCAAAGTCCTGACTATTGCACAATCAGCACTGGCTAAAATGGTCTCCATCTTTTAATGTCTTTTTCTCTGTTTGCAGTTTAGCTGCATCTTCTGTGTCCATCAGCAACACTCCTACTGGTGCAAATCTCCAAACAAAACTGTGGCTTTCATTATGTGACTGACCCTGGAGTCCCGGGATCAAATAAACCCAAACTTGAGGCTGGAAAAAGATACTTAACCTTGAGTGAGTTCAGTGAGATTTAATCACATGCTGATAGCAGTGTATTTCAAACTGTAAACCACTATAAAGACACCTGAACTTTAATTTTAGAACAGCTTTGGTGTCAGTAGGCTCCAGTTCCATAAACAAGGTCAGCATCTGTGTTGGGAAATTTGAGTGCTTTTCTGACTGAAAGAAGTTAGCAGACCTAGCATGGAGGTAGGAAAATGCTGTTATGGATCAAGTGTCTTTAATTATCCATAAGGCATATTTTTTGTAAAGAGATTTGAGAGCTCTTTTTAAAATGTAGCTTGAAAATAAGTGCCTGCCTGTTCACCTCCAGGCTCTCTCAAGCATTCTTCCACACACTGCGTCCCATTTTCTTATTTAGTATGTTTACATGTTTCAT
>NW_008671086.1:10541-19770 GCF_000695815.1 Acanthisitta chloris
ACAAGACACATCAGCAATCACTTGTGACATCTGCTAGGTATGGTATTATTTTTAAGAAAATGAACAAAACCTTTACTTTAGTGGCCTTACTTTTGTTATTGAAGGATCTGGGGGCTCTGTTTAGTTTCCCTGTAATTGTGCAAGAACCAGAGTGTCCTGAAAAGCCATTTTCTTATTGATCAGGCATCTCTGCAATGGCATATTTTAAATAAATTTATTGATTCTCCTGCATATTTGCAACTAGGAAGAGTCTGATGGTGGATTTTTTTCAGATCTTGTTGAATTGAATTGTCAGGATTTGAAAAAAAAAGTTGAAAGAGCTCATTTTAATTTTATGCTGCCGTTAGTTTTTCATTAACATATCATTTGTCGCTTATGTTTTTATCTGTAAAAAATTTATGCAAATTGGCTTCTTTCATAATTCCAAATGACCAAAAACATGCACACCTCTAACACTCTTCCATTAGCCTTTCTTTCAACAGGTTATATTAGACACTGAAGAATGTAATTTGCTTGTGTATCCTTCTAAGCATAAATAATCTAGAAACATGGGTGCTTTGGTTTGACTGCCTTATTGATCTTGTGAGTGATATTGAAAATGACAAGCCAGTTTTAACTGCATGTCACTGAAATTCAGACTGCCTTTTTTAGTGCCTGGAAAGACATACATTCTTACTCCTGTAATGTGTTAAATGTCTGTTAAATTGCTTTTTATTTATATCACTTGTATGACAATGCTGGTTGGTTTTTTCTACAGGCCTTAGAGCAGCATATCCCAAACTTTTCTTGCACTGCATCTTATAAGGTGGGTCATATTTGATCCAGTTTTTTGAGTAGGATTCAGACAACAGCTACAGTAGAGAGAAATATGGAGGTCACAGGTGTCATTTAATATGAATCCTATAGGATGTGTTGGACAGACTTGATAGCAATGAACTCTTCTGTTCTTTAACATCTATGAAGAACCAGGAAATCTGCCACCTTACGACCATCAGCTTGGCACAGATCAGCACTGCAGACCATGAGCTGAGAAATTCTTGGAAATAAGAAACAAACCTCAAAATTACTCTCCCTGTACAGACCATACCTTACTCTGTGAATCTAGATTATTTTTTTATACAGCTCAAGATAAGCATTATCCAGAACTGAAGGTAAGACAGGATAAACAGAAATCTGCCATCAGGAGAAATCTCACCCATATTTTGAAGGCAGTGTTGTTAGCTAGCAGTATTAGTCATCTCTGGACTTCATTTTATTGCTTTTTCTGTTAGCACAGGGGTGATGTGCTACCCACGAGTGTTTAGAAGACCACCCCATGGTCAGAGTTGGAATATGCAGTCTATCACTTGCCAATCTACCTCTGTCATGTATTGTACAATGCCTGTGCCCTTAATTATATTTGCCTGAATGTGTGGACCTTAGAGCAGCCTGACTTTAGACCATGCAGCCCCTGAGGGTGGCAACAGTATTGTATTGATTCATGGCTGACTCTGTTCTCTCCCTGTAAACGTCCTGACTTGTTTGGTGTCTGTCACTTACAGCTTGTGCTCAGTCTGTTGTTCATCTGTGTAAGCCTGGCTGCTTCACAAAGAGATATGAGTAGGAGGACTTTAATTTAGACAGGTGTAGTGAAATCTTTTGGGAGAGATGTGATGGAAAACACTGGGGTTTAATTAGTTTTAATTCTCTTCTAATCCAGTTTTGTGCCATGTTCATCCCTGGGGCTGTCTTATTTGGCTGAAACTAAATTGTATGGTTTGAAATGCAGTTGATTCTTTTGGCTGAAGCAGATTTGCTTCCAACACCTGATTTGGAGCAGCTGAATGTCTTTTTCAGCAAACTATTCAGCAAAGAAAATCATCCCAATACCACCAGTGTTTCTCACAGTCACTACCAATGTGTTTAATCTGCATTCAAGAATTTAAGTAATACCTTTTTTTTTTTCAGGCCCGTTTCTCTCTGCAATTATAGCATTTGATAGCAGGTGGTAAAACAATTCAATACAGCACTGCTCAGTCAGAGATGAGCTGTAACAAAGCAGAAATGCTGTTTTCTTTAGCAGACATCAGAATTCAGGAACACATATTCATTTTGATGGAATGTATGCCCCATAATTTGAATTAACATGTTCAGGTGAAACTGTTGGTTTACTTTAAACCCCATCTGTACTTTGTAAGTAGGCAGTGGAAGGCTTTAACTGCACAGTGCTGTTTGGCTGTGAGACTTTACCATGAAGAGGGAGAAATGATGGAGTCTTTATTACCCTTGAGCAGAGAAAAGCCAGAAGGAGATTAAGAAATCTTACATGAAAAGAGAATAACAAAAGATTAAGCACAGAATCCCTTAGTATTACGTCAACCACCCTCCTGGTATCTGCACTTTAGATACTTGAATGTTTTGCTATTTATACATTTAACTTTCCATGTTGACTTTGCACTCTTCACTGTAGAAGTGATGTAGTCTCTGTTACATTCAGTTCATTGTAGATTACTTAGTGGCTGTTTTATGAGGATGGAACATGACACGGATTGTTTTGAACAAGAATGAATACATTTCTTATCCGTCTGGAACGTCCTCTGCCAGCTTTGTTTGAGAGTCCATAACGTAACTGCAGAGAACATCCTGTATAGCTATTAAGGTTGGTTTTGAGTTTCTTTGTTCAGTTTCTCACACAAGACTGCCTACAGATGCCAAGTGCCTGATCTCTCTGTCAAAAGGCTTTTCTGAGAGCTGGGGCTGTTTTCTGCTGGGGTCTGTAAGACAAGGTCTTTGGTAGGTGGGGGTCAATTTGTTTATTTGTTAAAAATCCTCCTCCTGCATCACTATTTTTAGTGGCTTTCCAGTCAGTTATCCATTACATGGCTGCCTCTGTTTGGCTTAAGCTTCAGCCTGACTTACCCACATCCCTGATGCTGTTTTGTCTTTCCAGGCTTTGCAAGCTGGTTGAGGGATTTCGCTCTGCGGCTGGTGTTTCTTTTGGGATGTGTAGTTCAGTGCCAGGCAGTGTGAGGGCGCAGCAGTCAAGCGAGCACTTTAGGCAGAGTCCTGTTTCTGGAGCTCCTAGTCAGATGCTCCAAACAGGATTGGGGATGTGGGGATTCACACATACAATTTTGGGGGCAGGTTTGATGCCTGAACGTCTTACTGTACTTTAGAATGCCTCCATTTTACTTGTTGAAAGTATTTAGGTATGATTAAGTGTATAATTGTAGATTTAAGAAGCAAGTTCAGAGTACAGCTAATGCAAGACCCTAAACCAGTGCCTGCAAATTTTTTTGCACATATTTCACACAAGTTCAATCTGCCTGATGTTTTAGAGCAGATTGTTAAGACTTTTTTTAAAATGCAAATATAAAGAATCCCTTGATTATTTTCCCACAGGAATAGCTCTAAGCACAATCTCAGATTCATCCTGCTTCCCCCAAAGCTCTGGAACATATATATGTTTTTCCAAAGACAGTGTTGGGTAGAATGGGATTTCGCACATGCTCATAGCAAATTATGTACCAAAATGTTTCCTACATTAAAGCCTTCATCAGTCGCTGTGGAAGAGCTTTGGTTGTATATACTATTGCTCCCTGGGTTTTGGAAGAGAGAGTTTCAAGCAGCATAAGAAGTAGTTACTCCTTAGACTGAACAGGAACTAATTTTTCTCTCAATTTTCCAAATTGATGTTGACTGTTTCATGTTGACTGTTGATCTCAGCATAATGCACAGATAATGTTACTGTCTGATCAAATAACATCTGTCCACCTGTAGTGGACATTAAATCCCCCCTGCGTTACGTGACCAAACTTTTTAACTTTGACACTATGAGTTCTAACATGTATTTTTTCTTCCTGAAATTCAGTATATTGTTGCAGATAGATAATGACACTGTGACAGATGGGTAGCAGTTGACTTGTAAAACACAGCTGTGTTGAGCAATGCTTATTGGTAATTTTGATACACTGAACTGATTCTTCGTACCAAACCAGCTGGTAACTAACATTAGGCTTATATGTATCAGCATATCTTGTTTTGCAAAGCACAGTAGCTTTGAAATATTTAATGTATTTTGTTTGTTATTCATGCTGCAGTCAAGCACTAATTTGTGTCTTTATAGTACAAATTATTAAAGAATTCTGTTTTAAATACAACTTTTCACAGGTGTTTCTTGGCTTTTGTGTTGCACAGGGCTGGCTGATTATCTTAATGCTATTTGGTATGTCTTGGCCAGTGGTGCTTAAGTACAACAGCAGGATTCATGTGTCCTGTATGGATGGGGAAGCAGCCTGCCTGCAGCTACAACAGGCAGAGCCTCCATGGTCATAATGGAGTAGTAATCCTAATCTTTCTACTTTGTGGTGGAGCCCTTTGAGCACTGGACATTGCTCCGAGGTGTAGTGTTGGTTGCAAATAGTGCAGGATCATCTCACCTCCAAAAGCCTTCCCCAGCATGCACCAGTTAGAAGGGAATTCAGGTATGTGATGTGGGTGAGAGAGGAAAAGGCCAGAGTCAGGCAAATGTGCAGTCAGCTCGGAGCATGCAGTTTACCTCACCCTTTTGCTGTTTCTTTCAGTGAAGGAGGAGGATAATCACTGCAGGGCAGAACCTCTCTAGGCAGAAATTGTGGACCACTAGGACCTAACTCAGCAAGTTGCATCACACCACAGCAGCCAGGATCTGGTAGTGATCATCACGTATTTTTCCCACTTCTGGCAGCTGTCCCAGGTCCTCAGTGATACCATTTTCTCCTGCTTATCTCTCTTGAAGCTTCGTCTCTGCAGAGACAACCTTGAATTAACTATTCGAGGGCCAAGCCACAGGGTAGGAAGCCTCAGAGCCAGTGGTGTAAATGGCTGGGGGAACTAGTGCCACTTCCCCTGAGCGATGCTGCACATAGAGGCACATCCGAATTCCACAGGCAGGCACTGCCAAAACTCTGGGCTGGGTGAAATCCAACTTTGCATATTGAGTTTGTGGCTAGCCTAGAACTGAGTAATACTCTGAAATTTCCCTGGGGATAAAGCTGTTGTGATTCTGTCAAGGCCCTCCTCCCAACAACAAAATTCAATTTTGAGCTTGACAATTCCCTTTCAAGACTGCCAGTTTACTTGCAGCTTTATTAATTTCCCATTCCGTCTTCCCCCGTCCCTGATTTCCCCATTGGTTTTCTTTATTCAGTCTGTTCAAAGGCTAAAAGTGAAGCTCTGTATTTGCAACATTTAAGCCCCAGTGGCTTTAACCAGAGATCTGGCTGTTCATGGTGCTGTGTGGAGATGGTTGCTGCCAGTTGGCAGAGATGCTGGCTATCCAGCCTGGATCTTTGTTGTTAAGGTTATGGAGATGGAGGAGATAATGAACTCACTAATGGAGCTGTCAGGGATCTGTCACCTCTGTGGGTCAGTGGGTGACTCATTTTTGCTGTGAAGGTACCTCAAGCAGCACAAGTGATCTTGGCTTTACTCTTAGAGAGATTGTGCACTCAACATACTTATGTTACCTCCTGGCCTTGTGGAAAATGAATCTTGAACTGGCTGGATGTGGGATTGGCGATTTGACACTATCCAGGAGATCTCTGTGTCCTTAGAGTACATCTTTAGGGCCATCTACTCTGTCTCTGCCTCCCCAAACAGCCCTTTCTCCAACACCTAAGACAGGACAAACTTGAGTTACCTGAGGGATAGGTCCAATATCAGCAAGGGGTCCACTGATGGGTCCCCATGGGGACAGGACAGATGGACAACTCCAACATGGTTGTGCTGGCATGGGAGGGAGGGTCAACAGAGGTGGGACAAGGACAAATATCTGGATTCAGCCTCAGTCACCTGAGAGGGGATAATGTGAGCTCAAGGAGAGGTCCCCTGCACCCTGAGCAGGAAGAGAGCTGGGATGATGTCCTTATTTATCTTGTGCATGTGAAGGCCCCTCTGCCAAGACAGAACTAATGTATTGTGGAGCTCTATGATAAAACATCCCAACCTATAAGCAGAAACTTTGCAGACTTACTTTAGATATATTTTGAAATCGCTACAGGTAATTCAGCATCTTGTCTCTTAAATTCCTTACCAAGGTGAGATACCCCCAAGCTGGGTATTGCACCTTGCTCACATGCAAACCCCAGGGGTCTCAGTGCATGACACTTTCCAGCTGCTACAGCAATACAAATACACTGAAAATCATCCAACCTCATTAGTCACTTTTGCTGAGACTGACTTAATAATTAGTATGCAAGAGGCAGACACCAGCTTAATGAAATTAGCAGTAATTAATGGCACTGACAAGAACATAGAGCCAGCACAGGGACCATCCAGAGCTTGGGATGTGCAGCTCCTGTGGTTTGTGTGCCCATGGCACAGCACCCAGCGACACCTTGGGACACCAAGGGCTCTGACACTGATTTCTCATCATTGAGATCAGGTAGGTGAATGCTAATGAACAGCAGCTTACATGATCCCACAGAAGTTGAATTAATTAAGTTTCTCTGCTGATGCAAACTGATGTCAAACCCCTAATATTTATAGGCTGGCCAAGCATCAGAGCTGCAGTGATTTATGTGGATGTCTAACCTTAGCACTGCTTTTTCTTCATAGCTAGTGTGTTGACTCAGTGCCGAAGAGCGGAACAGAGTACATTTGTTAAAATTCTGCAGTATTGTGGAAGCCTGGGGACAAATCGAACTTCTCAGGTAAGAGAAGTGATGAACATAACAGCCAAATCCATTCTGCACCCAGGCAAACCTGTCCAGGCACTTGTGAGTCATTGCCTAGCAGGGTTTTATTGCTTCACAGGGTTTTGTTCATTTGGAGTCCTGTGAGGGTTGGTTTGGTTCGAGTTTTTTATCTTCAATTTGTTTGGGTATTCTCTTTAATCTTCTCATTTTTAACATCCTGCCTTGGCCGGAATGAAAGCAAGATTAAGTGCTAGTTACAAGATGAAAACCAAAAACGAACCTGCAAGCCACAGCGTGAAAGCAGAGCTGGTACAGAAGGGATATTTTTATACGGGTTATCTGAAAAGCAAACAAACTCCAGCTGTTTTCTTGCTGCTGACATTAATTGAAGCAGAAGGGCTGATTAATGCTGTGGACTTGTTTCTGCTGAAAATCTCTCTGCCACATCCCCCTGGATTTGGCAGTTTGCTATCAATTTGCTTTGCAGCTGATGTGCTCATGCACATCCCTCCAGAGTAGTTCTGTCTCTTCAGTAATGCCCAGGACATCTGATACTAAGTTGATTTGTCCATATGCTCACATCACATCATGTTCAGGATGGAGTAAAAGACCTTTTTCCCATACATGATCCATGTTACATTCCAGTCAGACCCCTCCAGTAAGCATCACAGGGTGCATCAGCAGCCACATGTCAGGTTTGTGCAACCATGACAGCAGCAGCCCCAGATCAAATTTGTGATGATCAGACTTTAGGGTAAATCAGTGTTTAAACCTATCATGGATAGAACCCCAAATCAAAATAAAACCATGGCCATTCTTGCCTTATGTATTTTTAACAGTACTAAGCAAAATGCTGGAGGCAAGTACCTCCAGCAAGGGTGGCGATGTGTATCTGGTGGGAAGGCTAGAGATAGGGAAGAACATCCTTTTACGGCCTCTGATTCCAAAATAAACCCTGGTGTTATTCTGCCTAAATTCACACTGTGTCTACTTAGAGAGCTATAGTTTAATAATATATATTTATATACAGTCTGATCGTTTCAGGGATGGCTCCTGCAGCTTGAAGTTAGAAGTCAGCAAATTAGGGAGGGCAGAGGGAGTTACTCATTTAAGCATGACAGTAGTTCAAAGTCTCATACATCGGTCCCAGATAGGAACATTTATCTTTAAGAGCTGTGAATGTATGGTCCATGTCAACGTGATGACTAAAACTCTACTGCACTTGTATTAAAGGCCTTGTTCCTTTCTTTTCTCAGCCTGACTAATGAGAAATAGCCCACCCAGTTCTTCGCAACTGTGATTTCTGCAATTGCTTGCACTGACCCTGTTATGAGGCTGTGGCATTTCTCCTGACAGACCTCAGGTCAACAACATTAATCTGTGGGTATGACTGGAGCAACACCTCTGCAATTAAGGTGCCTGGAGGAAGGGATGATGCTCCATGTCCCTGGCTGAGCTGTTTAACTGATTAACTTGCTCCCCCATAACGATGCTGTGGCAGTGGGAGCTGCATACCCAAAGGCACAGAGGTGTTTGTGCCTGGGGGTTACCCTGTTTCCCCTTGGTAATGGTGGGGATGGGATGAGCCAGTTAGGGCTAACACAATGCTCCACCCCTACAACTGCCATGTCCTAGCACAACACAGCCTTTCCAAGATGATGTTTGAAACCTCTGGTGACAGGGATGCTACAGCCTACCCTGTCTGCCCACTCCAAAGCTAGACATGGAAAGTTTTCCTTAATATTTCAGTTAAATAAAAGCCTTGTCACTCCTTTGAGCTTTTCACCTTGTAAAAAGCTGAATATAAAGGGGATTTTCGTCACTAAACACAATTTTTTTTTTCCTGTCTTCAGAGGTGAAACAAACTTTTGAAACCCTTTCTCCTCTATCTCTTTTTTTGCTTCGATGCCTTCTTTTCAGCAAAGGCATCTAGCAATGAAAAGACATTACACTGGCTGGATGTATCATTAGCCATTAAAATACCATGTGCAAAGATGGAGCAATCTGGATGCTCTGGGATGGATTTATATCCTTGGGCAGTATGATTTTATAGCCTCATACATGGTGATTGGTCTTTTCATGCTATATGAGTACTGCTGAATCTGTTTTTTCTCTTTTTCCCCTTTAAATCATAGGTATGCCCATGTGAGATTAGTGCCATCCTCCTGAGAACCCTTTGAGCAGAATCAGAGGCTCCCAAAGGATGCAACACCCAGGTCAGGCATCCCAAACTCATCAAACTGACCCCATGCAGCAGCAAATCTCTCTTTCCACAGCCCAGACCATCTGAGGTCCACTGAAAGCACCACAGCATGTCATGGAACTGGACTTAGGCTGCAAATGCTCACCCAGGTGAAACAAGAGACTCCACTGAGAATTTAAGGCAAAGCTAATAATTTTTGTCTTTGCTTTTCCTTACCAAATGCACCTGTTTGCTAATTAATACAGCTTTTTTGTCACAATCTGCAAGGAAGTGAGATTACTTGAGTTACTAAAAAACAAGAAGGACCTCAGATTGTAAGGACCTGGCTGCTGTCCCCTATTGCTGGCCTGGATATTAATTATTTTCCTGC
>NW_008671086.1:19788-22853 GCF_000695815.1 Acanthisitta chloris
AATCAGCCCTGCCTCTTCTTGCAACACCTATCTTTTCCCTAGATCTCCTCTCCAAATCCCAGCCAGGTCTGGCAGTGTTTTGTTAACGAGATCAGTAATTGCAGCATGAGCTGATATGCTTGCAGAGTTGTGAAAGAATTGGAGTAACTCTGCTTCCTTCCACACTGCAAAGCAGAAAATGCTAACTGTGAGCTGAATATATTTTTCTCTGGAAGATGGATTGATGTTTGCTTTTTTTGCAGGATCAGAAGGTTCCTGGTTCCTTCTCCATTGTTCTTTCCACAGACTCTGCAACACCAACTTGTTTAAAATAACCCACTGAGGATTCAAAACACACAAAAAGCCCAAATTCTCAACTCCTGAGCACCGTCCAGCAGCCAAGACATGCATCCTTGTGTGAGTGAAAGTAGATATGACATAGATTTAATAAGGCAACATCTTGGCAGCACCACAGGTCTGCCCAGAAACAGTATCATAATTCATCTACTTGACTAATGCAGTTGTGTTGTGAAAAAAAACTGGGGGAAGGCACACAGGAGAGCCAAGTAAATGAGGTTTAAAGAAAAGAAACGCAAACAGCTAACTCAGCAGGGTTTGCTGAAGCTTAGGTGGGCCTTGGGTATATCATAGCTTCGGGGTTTGTGGAGGAACCTTCTGAAGATTTAGGGGTCCTCATCACCATGTCTGCAATGCCTGAGCCTGCACTGGTGATACAGAGCATTTAAGAGTAGAATCATAGAACAGTTTGGGTGGAAGGTACCTTCAAGGTCATCTAGTTCCAATCCCCCTGCCATGGGCAGAGACACCTTTAGACCAGGTTGCTCAAACCAGTCATACAACCTGGCCTTGTACAATTCCAGGAGTAGGGCAGCCACAGTTTCTCTGGGCAAATGTTAATGTCATGTTCTCAAGACTGAGATGTTCCTGTTCTCTGAAACCTTTATAAAGAGGAGAATCAAGGCACGTGAGATGCCATTGGTTTTGCTATCCTCTCTATTACCAGTGTGTGAGGGGAGTATCTCCTGGTAACCAGTAGTCTCAGCAGCAGTACGGGATAATTGCTGCTTTTCCCAGTATATAGGTAAAAAGATGTATCCACGGTTTTTAAAATGATGGTTGGGTTTGTTTCAAAAATTGCCAGCAATGAAAAACTACTGGTGTCAAAGATCTCTTTAAAAATACTTTTGGGAACAGCCCCTTCTCCTACACACTCTTTTTGGCTACAGTACGGTATTTTTCCCCCTAAAATATAAAACTTGCAGTGGAGGAAGGGGCAGAAACCAATATCTAAACACTGTTAGAAGTGAGGATGGTTTCTGAGCATGCATTGAGGGGCTATACCAGAGTCAAGGCTCTTGTGAACTCTCAAACACAGCATCTGAGTTATGGTTCAGGGGTTAGACAAGGATGCTGGGAAGAGCCTTGGGGTTTACACAAAGAATTACATCGCTGTTGTTTTTTTCTATACCCTCAGCTCCAGCCAGTCTGTACTGCAGCAAATAAATCTTGATTGTGCTGATGGTTTTATGCTTGCCTAGTGTTTGAAGCTAAGCCTGGATGAACTGAGATTTAGAGGTGACCTCTCTAATTAACACCAAAGCGACTTCCCCTGAGCTCTGCAATCGGACAGTCTGGGAGCAGAGGTTGGAGTTGGTTTCCTTACCAACTGCAGGAGTCAGCACAAGTGTTGGAGTTGCTGCATGCTGGAGTTAGGTCAAGGTTAGGCTGATAAGCAAGACACAGAAGGAAACCTCCAGGACATGCCCTAGAGATGTTCCTTGCTGAGGAAGAGAAGGTTGTAGAGTGAAAATATCTGCCTTGGAAATGGTGGGGAAATTCCCAAATGACAAGTTCTCATGGGGTAATAGTGATGGAAACATGGGGCCATGGTTCCTGGTTCAGGGGAAAGAAAGGACTGTTGGGACACATGGCCACTGTGGCAAATTATCCTCACCCCCTCAAAAACTTCCATTTCCTTGAACTGCAATGGATGTGAGTAGTCAACCCACAGGTCCTGGTGGATGTTGGAGGTAGCTCAGTAAGAAATATATTGCACAAAATAATAAATCCCTAGGGAATTTTGTCCTTTCAGATACACTAACTCTACTCATCCTATTGTTTTGTCTTATAGGAAATCATCTCAGTCACCTGTCTTCTTCTGGGAGCTTTGCTCTACATATGTGGTAGCAAGGACTTGGCCAAGGTGTTCCCATGAGGTCCAATGTTTGCCTGTTCCTCCTCCCTGGATATGGCCAAGGAGGGCAGTCCAAAAGTAACATCTGAGGATCACTGCCTGGAAGGACAAAGTCTCTTCTGCCACAGGAACCAGGTGGTGCTTTGATGGGCAATACTGCTAGACAACTGGGAAAGGAGAAACAAGGAGAAACTCAAAACACAGCAGACTTTTCCAAGAATTGCTTAGGAAAAGCAAATCCTGCCTTTCTGTGTGTCCTTCAGAAACAAGCCACCATAATTGCAAAGGAAGTGTGACTGGAAGGAGGGGAAAATTTTCTCAAGCAAAAATTGGTCTCCATTACACCAGTGTACATCCAAAGTAATTCCACTGATCCCAGTGTTGATTTAGGCTTGTGAAGTCAAGATCAGAATTAGTTCTAATATCACAATGAGCTGCTTATCTGCAAGAAAACTTGTGTGGAAGGCTCCTGGTGTGCAGTTTTTCCTTGTCTGGCTCTTGGGAGCTGCTGGAAATGGAACCTTCAAACATCTCTCTGCTGGGAGCTGAAGGCAGAGGTGGTGATGGAAGGGAAAAAAACTCCAACTTTTTTGTTTTCTTGTTGTTGTGAAGAAGAGAATCAGCAAGAAAAGTGCCTAAAAAGCACTTGCCAGTACTTTTTGGAGTAAGCATTTGTTAGGGTGGCTTCTGACCTGCCATAAATAAAGAGCAACTGAGAGAATAGTGGTGCCATTTGCTCCTTTTATTCCTCTCCACTCTACAAAATGTGGAATTACTGGCAATCCACTTGTTTTCCAAAGCATCTTGCTTCTCACTGTGGAAAACTCCATGGAAAAATCAAGGTATAACTGTCTGCTCCCAAGCAGAGGTG
>NW_008671086.1:22911-28651 GCF_000695815.1 Acanthisitta chloris
GTCCCCTCCAGGTGAGTGGTCATAGCTGAATGATGACCAAAGTCCTGGAGGGTTTGTGGCCAGGAATCGTAGAATGGTTTGTGTTGGAAGGGACCTTAAACGTCATCTAGTTCCAACCCCCTGCCATGGACAGAAACACTTTCGCTACACCAGGCTTCCCAAAGTCCCATCCAACTTTGCCTTGAACACTTTCAGGGATAGGGCATCCACAGCTTCTCAGGGAAACCTGTACCAGTGCTTCACCACCTTATCAGTAAAGAATTTCTTCCTAATATCTAATCTATATGTGCCCTCTGCCATTTTGAAGCTGTTCCCCTTGTCCTATCACTTCATGCCCTTGTCAAAAGTCCCTCCCCAGCTATCTTGTAGCCCCTTTGGGTACTGGGATGTACTCTAAGGTACCCTCAGAGCCTTCTCTTGTCGAGGCTGAAGAACCCCGGCTGTCCTGGCCTGTCTCCATAGCAGAGGTGCTACCCATCCCTGGAAGAGTTCAAGGTCAGGTTGGATGAGGCTTGGAGCAATCTGGCCTAGTGGAAGGTGTCCTGCCCATGTCAGGGGTGATGGAACCTAGATGATCTTTAAGGTCCCTTCCAATCCAAACCATTCCGTGACACTACAAAGCACTCACATAGGAGATCAGATCAATGGAAAGAGGTTAAAGTCCAGCTCTCCTCTGATTATGCAGTGCTGAGCAAAAGGCTGCTCACACTGCCATGGGACTGGGGACCTGAGCCTCATTTCCCACACTTGTGTCACCTGATGTCACCCCCAAGGAGGAGGATTCAAGGAGGATTCAGGAGAGAGGAGTAAAGTAAATGCTTAAAAAGCCATTTGCTGCCAGAGCATGATTCATGATACCTGATTTACCTTCTATAGATATAATGACAGGTAACCTTTCCTCTGCTGATTTTCCTCCCCAGATTTTCAGGACAAGGCCAATCTCAACATCTCTCAGGGCCATAGTTCACACTCTGATCTCAGCTGCAACATCAACTCTCTCCTCGTGTACAAACCCTGACATGGTGATTTCATTCAAGCAAGCTTGTTGCTGTTTGACTTTTGTCTTGCTTAATAGCAGCTGGCCATTAAAGAGCTGCTTGATTTGTGACTGTGCAGAAGGAAGCGCCAATACAGACAATTAAGGGGAGAATTTAATGGTATGAATTTCCCAGCAGAGCTTTCAATTAGCATGAGATGTTCGCCATCCAGATGCGGTGCAGATCACAGTGTGGGCATATCCCAAAATGTGAGCGATGCATTCATCCAGGCAGAGCATGGGTTTCATCAGGACTTATGGCTTCCACCTTGAATTTTATGCAGAATCGGGGGGGAAATGGGCCTTTTCATGATGAACAGTTATGATATAGACCTTTGGATGGAGACATCTGTCATGGCCAGGCACTGCTGTCATTAAAGACCTGCCTGCCAGGATCTTGCTGCTTTCCTGGGGATGGTCACGCAATATGCTACAAGGTGTGAATCTGTTGGCTTCCAGTGATTCCAGGTTATGCCTATCAAGTTTGCTAACTGAATTTCCTACCTTAGCTGGTCATAGAATTGTTTAGGTCAGAAAAGTCCTCTAAAGTAATTTATCCAACTGTTAACCAGCCCACCACTAAACCATATCCCTGATAGTGCGTGGTCAAGGGGAATGGAAAGGGTAGAGGATAGGCCTGATCTTAGTGAGCTCTTAAATATGAGGAAGAGGATATTACAAGGTCTAATAGCAGCAAGAAGATTCTGGTGAAGTTCAAAAGGGAAATGAAATACAAGTATTATCAGAATAGATGTGCAGCTCCTGAACTGTCTGCCAAGTGTCAAAACCTCAGGCAAGGTCCTGTCTGTATGTGTGGCCAAAGTATCTCAGATGCCCTCTGAGACCTCCTCCCCTGTTAAGTACCTCCCCAGCCTTTGCCCAAGGTTTTTTGTGGAAGAAGCATAGCTGAGTTCAGCCCTGAGACAGACTTTGGAAGGGGGAACTCTCTGGCCCGTGCTTCATGGGGCTCCACAGGGTCTCAGTGAACATGACAACATTGCCTTTCAATAGCCTTAACTTCTCCATCGTGGTCAAGGACAGCTATTTGGCTTCTCATCCAAGAGCTGCTTCTGCCAAAAAACAAAAGGAGTTGCTATAGTTTTCCTTTTGGTTACAACTGCTAGTTCTTTGGTCATGATCACTCCCATAAATAAAAGAGCTAATTAATGCCCTTCTCCTCCCACCAGTGATTGACTATGACCTTGAATAACCTTGCTTAATTTAACTTTCTCAACCAGCTATTTTTGACAGCGAATAATTTAACATCCTTGTGACCCCAGTCTTGTGTCTCTCCTGCCAACTGGCTCTGCAGTTTAAATGAACAGCAATAAATAAATACATATCTGCAGAGGGACCTAAATGACTCCCATTACTGGAGCATCTGAAGGCCTGCTTAAATAAATCAAGTGAGTAGCAGATTATGCTGCAATCATGTGGAGAGGGAAAGGAGAGAATACATTAGTGGCATTCCAGAGACTGCAACTCTGGGACAAACTTTGTAGAATTGAGAACAATGAGCTTTAATTCAAGTGCAGGTGGACAACCAAAGGCTCACTTCATGATACCTTCAAAGAGGAGCAGAAGACTGCAACCTGATGGGATCACTAGTGCTTAGAACTCTCACCAGGCAACTCCTGCCTTGGGGATGGGGCTGTTGGAGATGGCTCTCTGCATCTCCATGGCATGAAAGTGAGGGTACAGGCAACAGCCACCCACCTACATTCATTGTCTCACTTTTCTCCCCCTCAGGGTGGAAGAGCTGGCCTTGTAGGAGCAAGGATGGCAGAAGTGGGCAGTTCATCAGTCCCCACTACTCTGCATAAGCAAACACTCACCCTGAACCACCCCAGGACCAAACTTCACCTTGTGGGTCCCCTGCATGAGTAAAAACAACAAATTATTCCCTGGAGGGAGGAAAATCTCACTAAATCATCTACTTTGAAATCCCAGAATGAATAATGAAATTCTATCTGCTAGAGGAATCACTGGCTGCAATTTTCCATCTCCACTTTGCCTTTTGTCTTTTATGCTTACTTATTTTTGGGGTCTGGTTTTAAAGCATCACTATTTCCTCCTTCCCCCTGCACAGCCCTCGTGTCAGCCCTATCACCGCGGCCTAATTTGCATCACGCTGAGGAGCAACAAAGCATCATTATAAATCATATTTACATAATTTTCCTTCCCCTGCTGAGGCTCAAATCGAAAATGCAACTAAGCCAGTTGGCAAGATCTGGGCCTGCCATGAGTGCAGGCTGGAGCTCCACATCCCTGCGGGACCTTAGGAGCATCTGGGGACCCACTTGCTGCCTTAATTCAGCAGAGAAGCTTTTCCCTAACATTTTCCATCTTTTCCCTAATGCTTTCCAGCCTGTTAACAAAATAAAAGCCAGGCTCCTTCTGCTGATTTGTTTCAAGGGTGAGTCCATTTTCTCTTGGTTTTTTTTGTTTTTCCTCTTTTTAATCCCTTCATCCAGCACTGTGCAGCATCACCCATCATCCCTGTGGGTGACAAACTCCCTGCTGTGCCCCCAGTCTCCGTGTCACCAGTAGCAAGATGCTCACCCTTAGCAGCTTTGGGGTCAAATAGGTGAAACAGTTCAATAGGAAATTGGCTATTTGTCTCCATTGCTGTTAAAGCAAGCCCACAGTGGTGAAGTGGGCAGGAGGTATCTATACTGGTGGGAGGAAAGATGGATGATCATATTAATTAATTAACACTGATGGAATATCTCTCAATTTAAACATAGCAGAAATCAAAACAGACTCTATGCTCTCCCTGCCCTCTCAGGGAGCAGCAGCAGCACCATCCATCCCTGCTCTAGTCTGCCCTGCAGCTGATTTTAGTGCTATTGAGTTTGGGGTTAGAGACCTGTTTAGGGTCTACTGTTTGCCCTTGCAAAACCTTTAGAGAGTGTTTGTCTTTTTTGCCTTTTGCTGCTGGAGTTTCCCACCGTGGAGGGAGTAATGGTTCAGCACCACACATGGCCAGGCTCAGGACCTAATATGAGTCCTAAATATGTGTGGCTTAGGGTTATTTTCCTAGATGATTTTTGATGAGGGGAGAGAAAAATGGAACATGAAACAGGACTCCTTGCACTGAACTGGTTTTGAGCAGCCCCAAGGCCCATGGAGGAGAGGAGAAAACAAGCAAAGAGAAGAAAAACATTAGAAAAGAGCTTATGCTGCGAAAGAAAGCCTTTGTGGAACTACAGATTTTTGGCTTTCCTACTCCTTCAACTAATAAATGAATTAAAATAATTGTAACAGAAATATTGCATGAATAGAATAAGTAATGAAATTATAAAATTAACAAGAAAATACCAAGAGCCTTAATATGAAAAGTCCAGGAGGATTTCAGAGAAAGAAAAACAGGAGGAAAAGGCTGGTCCTAGAGGAGGTGAATCATTTACGTGAATTGTGGTGACCATGTACAGCTTCAGGTGACACCTCAATGGGAACAGAAGCCTGTGCCAGGCCAACGCTGCTCCGGGCACGGCCTCCTTTCTAATTTTATCACCAAAATTTCACTGCATTACTGCAAATGTGGCAAGCAGATGTCCTTAAGTGTTCACTCTGTCGCTGGCAGGCAACAGCTAACCCTTAGCCCTGGTTTTTTTATTGTCTAAAAGGGTCTGAACACCCATGATTCTAATGTGAACAGTTTATTCCTGTTATTTCCCAATGTTTTCTTTAATTGTTCTTCCCTTGCCATCTATTTTTGGCCTAATTTATGCTAAACTATAAACACTGCCAATAAAGTTTCTGTGACAAGTCAGTGCATCACATCAGAGCTGCCCCTTCTGTAAAACCTCACTAGCTCCTTCCCGAAGTGGGGGGATGCAACTTTGTGTGGGTCATGTTTGGTTTTCCCCTCTTGCACGTATATTCGTGAGCTGGGGAGCGTGTTTTCCACCAGTCTGGCCTCTTCATCCCCCTCACCAGCTCCATGCTACCCATCACACATAGACCTCCATGGGTGTGCAGGGAGGCCAAGCACCTGCCCAGCTTTTAACACTGCTCTCCAGTGCCTCAGTTTTCCTCTTACAAAAGAGAAAAGGGGAATAACTTTGGTCTTGGTCTGGAAAACACATCTGCTTCAACTCCTGTGATCATGGCCTACACCACTCCTGTCCGGGGGACATCCCCTTTGCACCCAGTCCTGCAGCCCCTGATGACTCTCCTGTGCACCCTCCATGGGTGATGCCCCAACACACCCCTGCTGCCTAGATGGCCCAGCTGGTGGTGGTACAGAGTGCTCCAGTTTGCCCAGTTCCCAGTCCCAGTGGGAGGTCCTAGGCAGAGCCAGTGGGACTTTGTCCCAGTATCTAGTACCAGAGCAATGCTGGTCCGAGTGCCAGTGCCTGGGAGGTCCCAGTGTCTAGTGCCCAGGCATGCATGTGCTGTTCCCAGTTCCAGTTCCCAGCTGGTGGTGCTGGTGCTGGAGTAGCCCCAGATGCCCAATCCTGTTCTCTGTCCAGGTGGTGCCAGCCCCTGTTCTCAGATGATCCCAGGTCTTGGTGCCTGGGCAACGTTGAACCTGGCTCCCAGTCCCCAGCAGAGCTCCCAGTTCACCAGACTGGTCCCCAGGTCCTGGGACAGCGCCACCCGTGCTACTCCCGTTTCCCATAACCGGGTACTGCAGATCTCTATTCCTAGCAGTGACCCCAGTTCCCAGCGGTGGGGAGTGCCAGTTTCCAGCGCCCG
>NW_008671086.1:28722-29045 GCF_000695815.1 Acanthisitta chloris
CATTCCCAGTGCGGGTTCCCATTCCCAGTGTTGGTTCCCGGTCCCATTCCCGGTTCCCAGTGCTGGTTCCCATTCCTGGTCCCGGTTCCCATTCCCAGTGTCGGTTCCCCTTCCCGGTGCCGGTTCCCATTCCCAGACCCCAGTCCCATTCCCTGTCCCAGTTCCCACTCCATTTCCTGGCGCCAGTTCCCATTCCCGGTGTTGGTTCCCGGTCCCATTCCCGGTGCCCAGTGCAGGTTCCCATTCCTGGTGTCGGTTCCCGGTGCCCAGTGCTGGTTCCCATTCCTGGTGTCGGTTCCCATTCCCGGTGTCCGTTCCCTGTC
>NW_008671086.1:29087-29366 GCF_000695815.1 Acanthisitta chloris
CGGTGTCCGTTCCCTGTCCCATTCCCGGGTCCCATTCCTCGTGTCGGTTCCCCCTCCTGGTCCCCGGTCCCATTCCCAGTATCGGTTCCCGCTCCTGACCCCGGCCGGGGGTCCCCATTCCCGGTCCCTTTCCCCGTTCCCGGTTCTCATTCCCGGTCCGTTCCCCGTTCCCATTCGCAGTATCAGTTCCCACTGCTGGCCCCGGTCCCACTCCCGGTTCCCAGTGCCGGTTCCCGTTCCCGCTCCCCGGTCCAATCCCCAGTATCACTCCCGGTCCCG
>NW_008671087.1:0-17071 GCF_000695815.1 Acanthisitta chloris
ACCCCTTCTCATCCAAACCTGCTTCCCTAAGAGGTCTGTGAGATGTTCAGACACACAAAGAGCTGCCAAACTGCCCTGCCTTCTCAGGGCATCCAGGTTGGGAGACAAACATTCTGCCCCACAGAGGTGGGACAGGACAAGGAAACTGTTCGATCACAACTAGGTCCCAAAGGGTACGAAGTGGCACTTCCCAAATTAGCAGTAAGCCTACCAACCTATGAAGTATGCAGGTCATGCAAGGAGGACACAACAGCTAGCATCCCTTTTCCTCTGCATCTTCACAGAACATCCCTGACTGACCACTTGGACACAAGCATCTTGTTACCTGACTGCTGGGCTGAGTCAGGCATTTTGGTGATTGTGTATATATAGAAGTGCCAGTGAATGAGATGTTTCAAAACCTATCTCCTCCCAAAAGGTTTTGCACTGACATTTACAGCACTGTAGAAACAGACACTGCAGAAACAAGCATTGCAAGGTGCCAGCACTACCGTGGTATCCTACATTCCTCTTGAAGGAGGCATAAATCATTCTTGTTTCATTAGAATTCCCTGCTCTTTAACTTAGGTGGACCTTCCACCTCACACTGTATATCCAGGACACCATCTCCAAGTTTCCCAGTGCTGCATCAACTTTAACAACCACAAGGCACTTCTTGGAGTGAAGATGATAATCCAGTGTTCTATGTTGTTTCTGTGGCTAAATCATTCTAATCTCTGTTTGAAGACAACAGTAGAGTAGAGCAACATTTACACCATCTCTTTAGGATCCTGTGGAACAGAAGTGTAGTTAGTGCAACAAGTGCAGTTAGTGCAACACAGCAAATAAGGCTGGAATGGCAGAAAGGATTCTGAAACCACTGTGCAGCTTCCCGAAGAGACAGGGATGCACAGGCAAGGGTGACAGGGAAGCTAAAAACTCCATAAACTTTACAGTAAAGTCATTCTGACGGGAGATATTAAAATCCTAAAACATTAAAGAAATAGTGAAGAGCAAATGACAGATTAATCCTTAATTGCTTTAAGGTCAGCAAGTGTAACTGTAGTATTTTCTTAAGCTTAGAGTTCTTATGGTATGGTACTACAGTTCTTACTGGGAAAGGGGGTGGGCAGGTGTCTCTAACACTTCCAGGTCTATTACATTATTTTGAAGCAAATTATTTGGAACCCTTCTCTGTAACAGGATCCCACTCCTACGTAAGTCTCTGTCCTCTATCAGGCTGCTAGGTCAAGTTTCCAGGAGACATCTTCTTGAGCTTGAGCCCTCTGGTATACCACCTCTGACACACATTGAGGAGTCAGTGTAACAGATAATATGTTTTTTTATTGTCACTTTGTAACATAAAATGAATAAATCCATGATTCCAAAGTAAAAACAAAACAACGAGTAAGAGGAATGTGACATAACCAAGTCATATTTTAGAACAAAGAGCCACAAGGATGTTTTCTAAAATGTCTTTTCCTGTGATAGATCTCTTCCACAGCTCCATCTCACACTGACATTTGTGCAGCCTGCTATGTGACCAGTGCTGGGGCAGCTGGAAAGAATGGTACATTCATTATCATCCACATGATAACATGGGAGTGGAATCTGGAAAAAAGGGTATGGAGTAAAAAACCCTCTAAAACAGGACACAGATTAAACATCTCTTCTTTCTGGCTCTAATGCAGCTGACTGGGACTACTGAGGCAGGGATTTTCAAGGCCAAGACAAGGTGCACAGCCTCCATCAGGCCCAGAGAACATTTTGCACTGCAGGCAGTCTGAGAGAGGAGTCCACATACAGTCCCTTGTGCCACTGAACACAGCAGCACTTCCAGTCAGTTCTTTTTAAGGACACAAATGCTGGCATGGCCACAAGGACAGTGTTAGACTGAGGTGGGATCACACCACTAGGCTTTTCTAGAAAAATAATTACAGTTGGGTAGAGAACAAGAGCCCCAAACAGCCCCAATGCAGGCAGCTGGATTAATTTTATGTTCTGCTTCTTCTTCAGTCACAAGTTCGGTAACTCTGTCCTTCCACATGGAAAACCAACAGTGAGTATGTGCAAACAAAGCAACGCACACTGGTCTTGTGAGCTGTCCAGGCTCTTCCATACACTAAGAATGTTCCAAGCCAATTAACCAAAGGAGGCATTTGAACAAGATCTTCCTTCCTTACCAGAAAGTGAGATCTTCTTCAAATGTCTCCTTCAGTTCCCTCCAGGAAGGAGGACATTTTACTACTGACAGGTCCAGATGACTCTGATGGCTGTCCACCTCACACAGCTCCTGTGGACAAGGACACAGCCTCCAACCTCCTCTATCCTCTCTGAACTCACTGGCCAAGCTTTGCATTTTCTAGGCCTTGAAGTGCCTGCCTGAAGACAAGCTCTTTCAGTTGATCCAGTTTATTGTCTCTTAAGGCATCCCGTATGGCACTGAAGAAACTGAAGTAGTGCTGGAAGTTGTGCATCATGAGCAGAACACCAGCCAACAGCTCATTGGTCACAAGGAGGTGATGGAGGTAGGCACGAGTATGCCTCTGACAACAGTAACAGGTGCATCCTTCCAGCAAAGGACCAAAATCATCTTGGTATCTAAGGAAGAAACAATGTTGGATAACATCAAAGGTTAGAAGATTCATTCAAGTGATAAAGAGTATCCAGTTACTACCTGGTCTTTTGCCTTGAAGCCCTGAGGTCTTGAATTCCGCTGCTGTAAGATTTGTTGACAACTAAGACCAGCACCACTGGCACAAAGGACTTCAAATATCATGGAGTGGGTTTGGTTGGAAGGGACCTTAAAGATATCTCCTTCCAACTCCCTGCCAATGGGCAGGGACACCTTCCACTAGACAAAGTTGCCCAAAGCTGCAAGCCTCATCATGCTAGAACCCACTACAGAGCCAAAAGGCTGCACATCTAAGTCAGAGCATAACTGACTGTATCACAGCTAATAGCAGAGAGGCCTTATCTGTGCCTTCCCTGACAGAAAAGCTGCAGTGCAAGACACCCTTTCTACCTATCACACAGCCTGTGAAGGAGGAAGCTACTAGAAACCTGGATTCACTGACTCCACCATCCACATAACATCATTCCCCTCTGTTCTGAGATGCACCATTCTCACAATGTGAAGACAGGATTGAACAAAGCAGCACAGTTGTCTGCTCAGACAGCCTAGAAACACCTGTGGCACAAAGAAGGAAGGACAGGTGGTAACAATGGCCAAAGTTTTTGTGAAGCACCCAGAAATGGCAGAATTGCTCTGCAGCTGCCCAAACTGAGTCAGAAAGTGGAGGGTGTCCATAGTTTAAATAAAATCTATTATCTCAGGATGACCCAAGTCAGATGTGGAGGACCAAAATGATCCTCAGGCAACCTTTGTCAACCTACAGTCTTTCAGCTGGGATATGGTTATGACCACAGTATGTCTGGTGGATACATGATCAGAAAATCCCTGTCTTTAGGTCAGGCAAAAGACAGGACTTTCAGACTTATACTGTCGCCTGATAACAAGCTAGAATGCTTGTCCAACACCCTCCACTAAATGTCCAGACGTACTATCTTCAACACATTCATGTTTTATGAAGTCTCCCATCCAGCTGCTGATCATAGGCAATCAAATACAGAGGACAAAAGCATCGTATTTAGTGATACAGCTGCAGGTACTCTCCTCACAAATTCATGTACCTTTTGTCCTTCAGAAATATCTCAAATGGTGTCATTTCTGGGTCAGCTTTAGAGATTTCATCCTGGTCTTCTTGAGCACCATTCTTCTCCAGGTCTTGGGCCCCATTTTGTGCTAAAATGGCTTAACATAAAAAGATAACAGCCTTTTATGAACAGAGAGCAGAGGAAGGGTAGCAACCTTACAGCAGGTATTTCTACTACTCTCTTCCCAGAGGAAAACTCCTGCCACTGGTAAGCAGCTAATTTTCTTTCATTGCCATCAGTTAGTTAACACAAATACACTTTTAGATGATTAAAGCAGCAAGAGACACATGAAAATTAATCTACTAAAACTAATGAAAAGTTAGAGCTGTAACAACAGTACAACTCTTTGCTGCTCTAATGAGCTGATTTCTTAAAAAAATGTCAAAGGTATTTCCAGTACGAACTGTGTGCTGAACAGAATGCAATCACCTGAGCAGATTGATTCTATTGAGATTTTGTTAGAGTAGACAGGCAACTCATCTGCATTCACTCACTCTACTTCCCATGCTGTCATCAGACTCAGGCATTTAGATTAATTTTTTTTTTTCCCCAAACAACTGGAATCCAAAGAGGCTGCTGGCACTAATTCACAAAATGTGGATTCCCCTTTTTAGCTTCTACCTTTAAAATAAAAAATCATCCCATAATTTTGTAGGTTTGTATTTTCAAGTTTATTCCAAAGAATGAGATGTATCTGGAAATATCAATATAACTGTTTGCACAATCCATGTCTACCAAGTTTAAAACAGACAGAGAACAAACACGCTGTCCTTACCCAGAATCTGATGATTTAAGAATAAGGCGAGACAAGATAAAGAACAACAAACAAAGTGAAAGGATAAAAAAATAGCAGCAAGCACAAAGAAACAAGATGTTCTGTTCAATTCAGCTAGGTTTGAATTATCCAGGCATGAAAAGCAACTAGGTTTCAGGAGAAAAAATGTAAAATGCTTTCCTGTATTAAAAACATGTAATAGGCCAAAACAAAACAGCTGCTTGAAACACATTTGATAGATGCCTTAATGGGTGATACACATGTTCCCATCTCACAGTGTAATGAGTTATGAACATCTCATTTTTGTCTTGATATGAACTGATGAATGCAATGACAGAGAGGAAAGCTGCTCAAAGAAATGCGAACCTTTTGACAACTAGAAAGAAAGACCTTCAAAAATATATTATTACAACAGACACATATTCTGTTAATTCTGGAGATCAAGTATCTTAGACCTCTACTTAATGGGTCCTGCCTTCACTGCTAATGGTAACAGAAAATTTGACAATGGTGCCAAACTAGAACTCTCTATTCAGTAGGTGTTTAAGAAATATTTGATCACATTTTGGCTAATCAGACATTCAGAGGCCTCAAGTTTTACTCAACAGGTTCCACACCAAAATATCCCACCTTCAAAAGCAACACTTGACAGTGTTTCTCCAGTGGTTATGGCACTGGTTTCAGGAGCAAAAAAGTCAAATACAGACTCCTTCAGTGCACGAACTAGGCTTGCCACAATGTAAAATCTTAGAATCATAGAATATTAAGGGACTGGAATGGACCTTAGATATCATCTAGTCCCAACCCCCCCTGCCATGGGTAGGGACATCTTCCACTAGACCAGGTTGCTCAAGGCCTTACCCAACCTGGCCTTGAACACTGCCAGGGTTGGGGCATCCACAACTTCTCTGGAAAACCTGTTTCAGCATCTCGCCATCCTTCTTTCTAACATCTAACCTACATTTCCCCTTTCAATTATGCCCATTACTCCTTGCCCTATCACTACAGTTCCTAACAAAGAATCCCTCTCCAGCTTCTCTGTAGGCCCTTCAGATACTGGAAGGCTGCTATGTGATCTCCACTCAACCTTCACGTCTCCAGGCTGAACAACCCTAACCTTCTCAGCCTGTCTTCATAGGGAAGGTGCTCTAGTCCTCTTATCACTTTGTGACCTTCTCTGGACTTGCTCCAATGGTTTTCCATCTTTCTTATGTTGAGGACACCAGAACTGTATGCAGTATTTCAGTGGGGTCTCAAAAGAGCAGAGGAGAGGGGAAGAATCAACTCTTCGACCTGCTGGCCACACTCCTTCTGACGCAGCCCAGGATTTGGTTGGCTTTTTGTGCTGCAAGTGCACATTGCTGGATCATGTTGAGCTTTTCATCAACCATCACACCCAAGTCCTCTGCAGGGCTGCACTCAATCACTTCTCTGCCCAGCCTATAGATTGTGCCTTGGCTCAGGTGGTGTAGGACCTTGTAATGTAAGACCTTGCAATGTAAAAATTGTAATGACCATCAAGAAGCCTACCTGCTGCTTCAGGATCTGGATGACAGTCATAACTGAAAACCAAGGCACAGCCTCGCTCCGTCACTTGGAAGGGAAAGAAGCTCTCAAAAATGTCCACTCCCCTTTCAATGCACTCAAGCACCTCATCTGGTTTGCCTACACCATGAATGATTCTGTAAGAGACAGACAAGAAGATGAATCCTCAATATTCTGAGAAGAAACAAGCAGGTACCTGGAGGAAAAGACCCTCAGGTCACACGCAGCACATGTTGCTTATCTCTGCAGCTGTTAACCAGAAGGCAAGTGGGCACAAGTCATCACTCAGAATCCTGTGTGCTTCCCTTTCCCCACCTCCAACTTATCCAGTACACAGCAGCCTTTTCATTATCTGCCATTTGGAAGACAGCATTAATGCCTCATTTACTGCGGAAAAACCTCATTCTGTTCATTATGTTTGAAGTGATTTGGTTTCTTTCACACACACATAAATACACTTAGATTCAAAACATCTGTGCCATAGAACAGATATTTTCCTTACTCATGGTTGTGCCCCAGGGAACTACCAATTTCCGGACACATGGACCCTTTTGCTTGGTAGCAGTTTAGAAGACAGTCTAAAAAGACTTGATCAAGAGCAGCAGAGACAGCAGTAGATGTCTGGTCAAAGATACAAGTCTTTCAGGTGACAGACAATCATATTGCACTTGAAAAACTGCCTGGAGGAGAATGCAATAATAAGAAATGCCATGAAAAAGAGAAAACTTCCTTCCTTTAGTCTTTCCTCCTCTTTACATTCTCCCTGCTCAAATGATTTACCCGAAAACCTGGGCGGTAACATCTCCTGAGACATGGCATTCAGAGCCAGGAAGAGCCAGGCTGGATTGCCATCAATGGTAATAGAGATCCTGCTGTCAGCCAAATTTAGCTGGCAGCTTTGCTGAGGGTGGGTGAAACAGGAGAGAGTAGAGCAGTGGCTGCTCTCCTGCAGGTGCATGGCTGGGCTGACAGCAGTAGAAGTTAATCTAGGGCAATGACCTAAACAGATAATTAGGCAAATACACAAGGGCTAATAAATGAAGTCACAAGGTACCATTTTTAGTCACTTTTCTAAGTACTCCAATTAAATTGATGAGCACAGAATAAGGATGAGAGAACTTTACAGCATGAGTGTTTCAGGCTCCCATGGCAGGGAGAAAATGATGCCCAAAAGTTAAAACAGTAGCTCTGCATATATGATCAAAGCCCTTGCTGAAACTATCTTTGCACAGGTAAGGACAAACATTTGTTCTTGCAAGGGTTCTGATGGTATTGGAAAGGAAAACAAATTTTACCAAGAGACTTCAGCACCTTTAGGTACATGAAAAGACTCTACATGGTTCACTTATAAAATCATTTCACCATCACACAAAAAGCAGTCACTTCTTGAGTTAAGCACAGGAAGTGTTTGTCTTCTAGAGAATTTCATATTGGGGTAGAACATAGCAGCAAAGCAACTTCTCCAGCCAGAATGGCAAGGGTGATTCAGGAACAAGGATTGTCTGAAATTCACTTGAGGTACTTACAAGAATCCCTGGGGCTAACCAGCTTTCTTCCTACAAAGAGGTCAGAAACACTTGTCTTAACCAGACAAGCAAACTATTTGATCGATGAGGCAGATACACTGGTAGCCACTAAGGTCAGCTGAGCAGATTGGACTCTAATGCTCCCAGGAGATCTTTTAAGTAGCTCAACCAGACAGGATGGCAACAACACAGCAAGCCTTCTAATTGTCAGGAAAATTCAAACTCCAGGCACCACTAAGCATGTCCAAGCCGCAACACCAGACCCATGCTTTTGCATTTAATTTCCTTTTGAACATCATTAGGTCAGAGCAATGCTCAGCTAGCAGAGGGAAACAGAACGACGATGGGGCCTCAGTCACTCTCTTTAGGAAATGGTGAAAAAAGGCACTCATTTCTGTTGCAGCTGTTCTTGTAAGAGCAACTCATGCAAAAGTCAGCAAGCTCAACCCAATGCTAAGAAACCCCTCCACTTCTGAACCACTAGCAAATATTAGCACCTATTTTTGGAAAGTCTCTAGTTATCATTGGTCATTTATAATAATAAAGAAAGCTGCCACCCCTGTCCAGTCTCTGGCATGGATCTGGTGGGCAAAACTAACAACTCAGGTACCCAATAAGCCCCACATTGTCCATGAAGAGAATACCATTGTTTATGGCCAGGCCATACCACCTCAGGTAGCCCACGGGCTCAGTGCCTCAGGTACTAGGTCAGAGATGGCTGCAGTAAGATCATGTAAGCACTGGCTGTTTCTGTCAGCATCCCTCTCTGCTGTCCTCCAGTTCAGACCAGAGAAAACTGAAAACCTGACAACTTTTCTGAGAAGAGGTTCCTTCAAAATAGATTATAACAACATTCTTGTTTGAACTGAACTTTAAGTAAACCATGGTCTCAGAGGCCCTGACATATCCTACCTGTAACTTTTCCTCAAAATGCAAAGACGATGAACGTGGAGAATACTCAAACCCACAGCGTGAGCACTGAAACAGGGGTTGAAGACTGCAGCCTGACAGTGGTAAAATTTATGCAGCCTGGCACATATAGAGCTGTGCAATACAGCGATTATTTCCTACAGGGATACTGCACAGCAGCTTGTAGATGTTCCTCCTAATAGGACAGATGGATTTCTTGGGATGTTGCCCAAACAACTTACCTTGGTTTATCCTCTGGCAGCTCTGCTGTGACAGAAGCTATCAGTTTCAACTTGGTCTCTTTGGCCATGGCACATCCCTGGAAGCCATCTAGCAGAAAGCCACCCACAGGCCGCTTGGCAGTCTCCCTGGCTGATCTGAGCCTCTCTTCCAAGACATCTCCGCCTTCAATTGCCCCAAACATTACACTTCCTTGTAGTTCCTGTCCCAGGAGAAAAAGTGTACTCTGACAAAGACATACAAGACATCTCACCACTCAGACTTCAGATGTCTGCTACTTAAGCACCACATTCCCAGGAACTTGCCAGAACCACAGTGTTCCTTCCCATGTAAGACTACTCCCCACACAACATTGTGAAGTCTCCATGTAAGGCAGAAATGGGATTACGAGAGACAAGATTCTGCTCCTTACCTTGACACTAACTCACTGAGAATTTTTATGCCATTCTTCCCACCTCCCTAAAGAAGGCAATAACCACACATCAACTTTATACATGGCTTTTCATGGATGACCCTCAGCAACACATGCACCAGGTCAGAATACAAAGTAGGTGCCACTATCCTGCCTGTCAGACACCAGATCTCACCATCAAGATACAAGTATCAGCTCCTGTCACCCATTTACCTTTGTAGTGCAGACTCAGTGTGTCTCCTTACACCAAAAGGGAGGGAAATTTCAAAGCTGCTAGAAGAAATAAATAGAACTGACTACTTCCATCAAGTCCTCCCTCACTTGGAACTGGGGAGACTTCAGAGCAAAAAGATGGATCTTCTCAGCCTGTATGAGAAAACCCTACTTTGCCCATGCATTTAGCATTAAGGTAAGTCAATTAAATGCACCACAGTCCAAAAATAAAAAAAAATAAATTAATAATTAGTTGTCCTCAACGAGCTAAGTCCTCCTCCTGGTGCAGGAAACAATTTATCGAAGGAAGGAAAACTCACTGTGCTACTGGTTATACCTCATCTAGGACTGTCACCTGGGTATTCTCTGATACACACACATGACATGATTTCCTACTAAATCACATCCTGGGACTGGCCCAGGATGCAGAACCGACCAAAAAGCAGCCGCAGTGGTGTTTCCTCAATATGTTGGGGGCCTTACTGGTGACTTTTCTTGCAGCTGAAGGCATGCATCCAGGAAGGAAAGCGACCTATCCACAGACTTCTTGGCTCTTTTTCTACCAACTTCCCCAGAAATGGTGTCTCCATCAGAGATGCACTGGAACCAGTCTGGCTGGATGGCCCGCTGTATATCCATGAACTTGGAAGCTGTCATTTCCATGCGTCCCGAGCTTCCCCACAGGGAGACTGTCTGTCAAGGAAGAATAGGGATGAATGTTAGTGGCAAAGATCAGAAGATCTTAAGGGTCAAAGGAGAGAAGTAATTTGCTTGGTGAAATATCAGATACTGGAATAATACCTCTTAGGTAAGTTTGCCTGGAGTGGATAATCAGCTGCACTTGGCACAAGTGACAGGAGATAAATGACTGAACTGGGGTTTCTGGGATACACTTTTTGGTGAAACCATCACACACAGCAGTGACTTCTCTACATGTCTGAAAGCCTCTGAGAAAGAGTAGCTGGCCTATCATCACACAACTTAATGGCAGAATTGGGAAAAAATTAAGATTGAATTCCCACCAGACTTAGGTTGTCATCTCCAAAAAACAGCAAAGGCTGCAATGGCATATACAGCTCACTAGTTTTCTGTACATAATGCAAACCCAAGAAACTATTTCCTCTTCCAAGCAGTTAATTCAAACCACACATGTGAATATACATGTATATATAAACCATACAGACACCCTGGGAAGAACACAAAAGGTTGTTAAGCAACTCAGTCTTAGAACTCCATGTTATTTTAGGTCCCAAATCCAGACACTTTAAGAAGGGATTGAAATACCAAGCACAAAAGCAATACACAGCTTTCAAACCAGGCCAAAGTAAGAAATGACAGGTGCTCATCAGGGCCTCACATACAGTCTTCTCAGTCTCTTCACATGCTTTCCATTCTCCGTGTGCACATGGGACTCCATCTTCCACCCCTACTCCATGCTACCCTCAATAGATTTTAAAGCAAGACAAAAGCACCTGCACAGAGATATTATATATCCTGAACATCACTGGGCTAGCACATGCCACAGTTCAATTCACTAAACATTCAGATTCACAAAAATGTTACTGCAACTACACATACTGGCACGTTTCAGCCTATTTTGCAGACTCTGTAATTAACCTGTGAGTGCAGCTTGGCTGTTGCTTTTTTTGTATTACTGTCAGACATAGTGACACTGATGCTCCAAAATTTTAAAGGGGTATTCAAGTAGGTTAAGTATTGGGCTTGAGACCTTTAGAAGTCAGCTCTTTTCATCTGCAATTCTGTTAAGAGCATTTTTAAATGAGGAAGGGTTTTCAGCTATCAGAAATAGCTTATAGCTTGGAGTGTTATGGGGACTTTTTGAGGCCTGAGGGTTTAAATACATTCTCCTAGCCTATGCCAGACAGACAGATTAAGCAGTGCAGTTCTCATGCATACTAATTTGCAAATTGAATTGAATCAGCTGATAAAAAAAAATAAAAATGAGCAGAACAATTTTTTTAGCTGGTCTCCACAAAAACAAAAAAGGATTTCACAGGTACACCACGTGTCTATTGTCTGTCCATTCATCTCTACTGATTACTTCTGGCCTCATGAGCCAATGTCACTAAATTTGAGTAACAAAGGCAGAAGTGTCCAAAACAATAATATTTTTGTAAATTTCCCACTAAAAAAAAAAAGGCAACTCCAAAAGGAGGAGATCCAAAATTAGTACCTGCAGAATAACTGGAACACAGCAGCTGCATGTTGTTCTCCAGCAGCATCAGTTGATCAGTTAGTACCTGCTGCATCTTATTGTGAGAGCATCAAGGAACAGCTGGTGAAGGCAGGCAAAGGAAAGTCAGAACTGTCTGAGCCAAAGGGCAGAGTTTAATCACATCTAGTTGCCTTCATTCTGCTTTCAGGAGAAAAAAAGAGCTGCTTTAATAAATAAAACAGCCATGCAGCTTAGAGAACCGAGCATTATCCCATGATTATTTAAATCCAGCCCTGGCATAGAATCCAGAGCTTTCTGTCCCATTGCTTTCAAAAAGCTTTCATAAGCATTTGTCAGCACAGATCCAGCTGCAGAAGGCCTTGCAGCAAGGTGACAAATATCTTCACCAGCTTATTAAAAAAAAAAAAAAGAAAATAAGCTGATTCAAACCTGCAACACTCACATTTTGATTGCTGCTATCACCTCATAGCTGCACAACAGTGGGACAAGCTTGCAGTAATTCCTTCCCTGCAAAGAGGCAGGACTCAGCCTGGATCCCAGCAGCAAATAATATACACTGATAGATGGTTTGCAGTAGTTATCCTCTGTCATTCAGTGACCTTTCACCAAATGCAACCATAGCCACACAGGCCTTGGGACTGACTGTATCTGAGCAGGTGCTAGGAGTGGCCTCTGCAGGACAAAGCTGTGACAGACAACAGGTATTGTGTGGATTGCACCGGGAATGTGTGTGGTTGTGGGATGGAACAGGCAAATGTCTGAAACACTGTGCACTCCTGGACTGCTGGGCCACCCTCCTGCAGAAATTCTAAGTTCTTCCCCTCTGTGGGCCTGTAGCAAACTGTAAACACACACACAGGGGTTCAGATTATCAGTGGCATCACTGTAAACCTGTACATCATATATGCTAAAACACAGGTATTTTCTTTTACTATCACATCAACACATGGTATCATGAAGTCAGAGCTCTCCTTTTTATCTGAACTGCCACTTAACTGCTCAGGAACTATTCAGGGAACATGCTGCCAAGTAAGAAGATGTACAGCTTTATTTACTTGGAGGTATGGGCACATAAATGACATTTCTCTTTGTGCAAAGGTTTATTTTTCTCATCTTGTGGCTGTCTGATCATACCCACACAGATGAAGGGAGGACTGGCAGCTTCCTTTTAGGAACTTTAAGTGAACCCATTCAAGTTTTTATCGCTACTGTACCTTGTTAGTGTTGTAGCCAGATGGACAGGGAGTGACTGGGTCATGAAGGGAGCAGTACAGCACAGCATCTGGCATACCTGGGAACAGGGAGACAGACACAGAGTAGAGTTTCATGAACAAAAGCATAGCTAATGCAAAGATGTGGCTTGTAAATCTGCAAAAGAGAACAGGGTATTATCCCACACACAAGTGCATCCATTCTGACAAATATTGTTCATTTGATCTCCCAGCACCACAGGCAGCAGACTTTTTTCTCAATTTTACTAGCTGCAGGGAGCAGAGTGCAGCATCAGGACAAATCATCAAATAACACCCTTTGGTTCTGCAGCTTACATAGCTCCTTTGAGATTCATTTATGGGTTTTTTTGATTAATACTTCACCTACTAAAATCTTCCAGACCCAACAGCTGACTCACTTGACCACTCAACTGATACACTGGAGATATCTGAAATTTGACACAGTCTAAACTGAGCAACAATCCCAAGCATAGAACTTTTAAGGACTGACAAAATACAGAACCATAGAATGGACTGGGTTGGAAAGGACCTTAAAGATCATGTGCCATGGGCAGGGACACCTTACACTGGACCAGGCTGTTCAAAACCCCATCTAGCCTGACCTTGAACACTTCCAGGGATGGGGCATCCACAACTTCTTTGGGCAACTTCTTCCAGTGCCTCACCACCCTCACATAAAAGAACAGAATAGTGAGAGAACATACCTGCTACATAAATAAGAAATTTATCATCCCTGCCAGGCTGGAGGTTCAAATGTCAGAAAGCTAGACAGTATGTCTCAATGACATACAATCTTCTTTTCACAGAGAGTCACTGAAATTGGTAAAGCGTCCAAGAATTTTCAGATAAAGAGATTTTTTTGATTTTCCTTGAAGGAATAAGTTGCCCCAAAGCAGTAAAAGTGTACTGAGTGCAAAAAGCCAAACCATAACTTTATATAATGAAATGCATGCCCCAAATTTTTATGTGCTTCTTAAAAATTAAAAGAAAAAATAAAATACAAGCATTAGGAACTCAAAATTTTTCCTTGCAAAGTCTGCTAGACTCCCCACACAAAGAACTGTCTGTGAATTACAGAAATTACAGACATGTCATCACTTTGACAGGATTTACCCCATACCCAATGTAGCCTGATACCCAGAAAAAGCATCCCAGAGAAACTTGCTGATTTGGCAGATCACCCTCCAGTTCTCTGAGCTGCCTCCCCAGACAAAAATACAGGCTGTAATACAGATATTCACACAAGAGGGCAACCCTGCATTCACTGTGCATTCAGGTTCCTTTGCCACGGGAGTTCCTGACAACAGTGATCTTGGCTGCACAGTGCTCGTGGCGAGGCCTTTACTGATGTGTTATGACAACCAGAGGGAAAACCCAGGATAGTCAGAAATGCAGGAACTGCTGCTTTACTCATTCTTATCACCAAGGTATTAAGATAAAGATTCCATACGGGAATTGCTCCAAGAGTGGAGTACAGGGACTGATGGACTTCACAAAAGCTTGGTGCAGTAGCTGGGGGATGTGGCAACACTGATTATTTTTCATATGACTATCCATAAGTTAAACCCAGTTTATTCTGAAAACTGACTCTTTAACATGGAAAAACGGGAACAGGGAACAAGTACAGTCCAAATGCTAAACTGACAGGAATAAAGAACAGGGGGAAAATGAGCTTCTCCACCTGCTGCTTTAGTTCCTCAGAGCTCTATGAATCCAATGTGGGTCCTTCCCCTAACATCTTCCCAGAACAGGAATAACACAGAGGCAGAAGTGTTCACCAGCTGGGACTGATTTGATGTGGAGTGCTTTCCCTGTTTGTTCTTCATGCTGCATAAAGACTTCCTGTTGGAAATCTTCAAATGAAACCAACACTTTTAAGGAAAGGAATAAAAAAAGCCAGCTTGAGCAGATGGACACTCTCAGGAAATGTGTTGGAACAGCTGTATGGGGAAGGCCCTTTTAATGAAAATTTCTAATTCACCTCATCAAAAGTCAGAAATGACACTTGGCAAGAATCACTTGCAGCAGTGACTGTGGGCTACATTAAAACCTCTCTCAGCCCTAGTCTCAACTCTTGGGCTAAGCCCACTCTAGTCAATGATGAAACCTACAAGGAGAAGGCTGGGTGCAGAAATAGAGAAAAAAAGCAAAACTACGTATTTTTGTAGCCTGATTGAAAGATTTTTGGCCATACTAGTAACAACATACTATTTCAAGTCTTCCTTAGTGCCACTTTGAGTGAGAAAATGCCTAAATGTGGTAAGCCTATACTTAATCTTTCTGCCTAATGTACTGCCTAAACATGCACTAGTGGGATCCACCTGCATTATCTCTACAGACATACAAGTAAAACACATGCACTTTACCTATAAATTTTGCAGCTCCTTCTTTATACTCTTCCAGGACATCATGGATTTCTGCCCTGCAATCCAGATACAGAAACACATTAACTAAGCAGAGAAAAAAGATTGGTGGTTTCATAACAAAGGCTTCTGTTGACATATTCATGCATTGTCTGAAACTGAACTGATATTTGCCATCCTGCTATCAGGCAGCAAAGCAGGGACAGATGGAACTAAATTCCAGAGACAAGGGGCTCAAAAATCAAAGCTCATAACTCAGGGTACTCACATTTCTGTGGCAAAAAGGCAGAGGTTTTACCTGCCCTGACCAGTGACCCTGACTTGCTGGAGAGCATAAAGGCACGCTCTGACTTTTTGAGTATCATCACCGATGTGCATTACAGTGGCACAAGATAGGGAGGGCTGAGCTTCTAACAAGCTTTATGTTAACCTTTCCTTTCAGTTGCCACTTACTGAACTAGCTTTGAGAGTTAACTGCTAGTCCAATCTTACCTTAAATGTTTCCAGGGATGTGGCATCTACCAACTCTCTGGGCAACCTGTTTTAGGGTTTCATCTGTTTTCACTGTAAAAGATTTCTTTCTTGCATCTAGTTTACCCTCTTATAGCCTACATTTGTTAACCCCTTGTGCTATTGCAACAGGCCCTGCTAAAAAGTCTGTCCCCACTTCTCGTCTGTGCCCTTTAGATACCACAAGGCTGCTATAAGCTCTCCCTGCAGCCTTCTCTTCAACAAGCCCAACTCTCTCAGCCTGTCCCCATCAGAGAGGCTCCATCCCTCTGATCATCTTCATGGCTTTCCTCTGGACTTGCTCCCACAGGTCCACGTCCTTCCTACACTGAGGACCCCCGAGCTGGACACGCCACTGCAGGTGGGTCCCACCAGAGCAGCGAGCGAGGACCACCTACCCTGAGGATCACCCACCCCTTGCCCTGCTGGCCAAGGTGGGAAGATGAGGTCAGTGCAATTAGCCTAAACACACTGCAATTCCACAGCCCTTCAGCGGTGATGCCGAGAAAAGGCTGGAAAAGAACTACCCCCAGACTTGTATCTCTGAGCAGCAGGTAAGAACTACCCCCAGACTTGTATCTCTGAGTAGCAGGTATTTGTTTACTCAGCGCTGGGCACAAGGGGGATCGCTCCACCAAACTTGTGCCACCAGAGACAAAAACTTCACGGTTTTTATACATTAAATGCTCATACATATTCAGTATTTCCAGGAATGGGGGGTTATTATTATAATTACTTCTCAGAAATCATTATGATACACTCCTCCCTCTCCTCCCTCCCGGCATCAGTCCCAAGGTCCTGGTGGTCGTTCGGTGGTCGTGAAGATGAATTGTCTCCTCCTCCTCAGTACCCTTTGGACACTCTTATCATGCAATTGTTTACACCTTTGTATAGTTTAGCATTCCTTGCTGACCTTGCCTCTATCTTGAACATTTTGTTTCTCCATTCCACACCTTATGTGATCTTAGTTTACCTCCTGCTGCCAAGGTTGGGGTCAAGTTAGTTCTACTGCCTTATAGATAAGGAGCATCGTTTCCCCCACCGAGCCAAAACAACACCATTAGCGAAGCTCCTTGCCTGTACTATGTAATCCTTGTTATTTTGCTAATTAAGCTGAAACAGTGCTACTAGCAAAGTTATTCTTTACGCTTTCAGCTTTAACTATTCGATCCTTGCTTTGAGCCTACTTTGAGCTGCCTTACCTTCACCTCTCCCTTAGATGGAAAACCCACACACAAGGGAACACCCCAACCCCAGCACAGGGGGAGAAACCCACGGTACTCACAGCGCGGGCAGGCTGAGCTGGGCCACAGCAGGAACCCCACGGATCTCCTGCAACGCCTCATGGGTGAGATGAGGAGCCGAACCGCTCCGTGTGTACAGCACACAACCCGGCACCGACAGCGCGACCGAACCGCTCGGACCCAGCCCCGACAGCGCACCCAGCCTCACT
>NW_008671087.1:17115-17316 GCF_000695815.1 Acanthisitta chloris
CGACCACAAAGATCCGCCCCCGACCGATCGTCATCTCTCTGCGCCGGCAGGACGGGCAGTGCTCGGCGGGAAGAGACAGCTCTGGTGCAGCGTGAGGCGGCAGGTACCGAGGGTAGGGCACTGCGCTGGTTTGCTGGGTGAGAGGCGCTGGTCGATTCGAGGTCGGACGGGTGGTTAGAAGGTACTGGTCTTTGATTGTGC
>NW_008671088.1:0-9631 GCF_000695815.1 Acanthisitta chloris
CAGCATCCCTCCCAGCACCATCCCTGCCGTTTCCCACTCTCCAGGCACACAGCAGACCTCCCAGGCAGCCCCAGCTGAGCAGCTCTCGGTGGTCCTCACTGCCTGTCCCCACTGCCCTGTGCCACCCCAGATCTCCCCGTGCCCCTGTCCCCTCCTTGCAGACACAAAGCCACCCCGAGAGCCTGGGGGGTCTGGCTGGAACCCCAGTGCCCATTAGGCACCTATTGATATATTTAGAGGAGCTTGTAGCACGGAGGCTTTTCAGGCTGACCCTCTGCCTCCCATTCAGGCAGGGGACAATGATGAATGAGCCCTGGAGAAAGGAGCCAGCCCAGCTGAGGCTGACGCTCCTGTTCTTCTTGAAAAGGTAGAAAAAGGATCCTGAAGGAGCAAGGAATAATTAAACCAGCAATGAACTGGCTTGGGCAGTGATGACAGAAGCTCTGCCTGATTTGCAAGGGCTGGGCATGCTTCAGAGCCATGTGCTGCCCTTTCTATTCAGGGGAGAAGATCCTTTGGATAAAACTCTGGCTGCAGCAGAGAAAATGTGAGGAGCATTAAAAATGTAAAGCCAGAGAATTCTCTTTAGTCAACTGCATAACCCCAGGCTGTGTTTGTCACTGTCACAGTGATGAATTGGGAGCTGTCTGGAATCAGCATGCTCACTTTAATAATGTCACTTTCCTGAGCCCGAAAAAATGTCTCTCTGAAGCAGCTGGACAGAGCCTATTCCTTAGCCCAGCAATTCCCTGGGATTTGCTGGGCACCAAGTGGCAGCTGGAGCAGGACAGCTTCAGGGGGTAAGGTCCTGGGCAGGGAGAGCCAGGGGAGCAGGCAGAGCTCAGCCCAGCTTTGCTGCAGGGCCAGGAAAGTGCTGCCAGGTGACACCAGTGGCCACTGAACATGGCAAAGAGATGCTCAAGCCTCAGGATCTTTGATTTCAGCTGATTTTCTTTTTCTCACTCAGTGTTTCTCCTTCTGGGCAACGCCATTCCATGAACTTTTGGTGACTTGCTAGGAGAAAAACAACCTGAAGTTTTGCATTTGAAGCCCTGGATTTCCAAGGTGCCTTTTGCCATCATCACATTGGGCTCTTTTCCCTGGGAAACGAGATCATTTGCAATGGAAATCTGGCCCTTTTTTTTTTTTTTTTTTTTTCAGGGAACTGAATGGAATTAAATCATTTGTGATGCAATGGAGAAAAGCTCCCAGAAATTTAATTTCATTTGCCTTTCATGATAGCTACTCCAGCCACAACCACAGCCAAGGTGTGCAGGAGTGACTGATTATTTGGGGATCACCAATCCACTGAGTAGGAAGAGCCCCTGGAGACATGGGTGGGATTTGCAGGGATGTTCCTCTGAAGCCTGGAAGTTGGGGGTGATGTGGATGCTCCATGTATGGAGAGAGATTCACCTGGCACTTTTATCCTTTCATGTTCAAGCATCCAAGTTCAGGTGCTGCAGCCCAAATCTCACTCCTAGGGCAGCCTGTGTGGACACAATCCCTTTCCCACACTCCTTCTCCTCCTCCCAGCCCCAGAATCTCTCCAATTTAGCTGTTTTCCAGCCAAGCTTTCAAACTCATTATTTCCTCAGGTTGTTTTTTCTTTTCCCCCCCTTCAAACCTTGCCTATCTCACTGCTTCCAACCAGCCCTAAGATAAACCCAACTTCAAAGCAGCTCCTCTAATGAGCAGCAGTGCATTAGAAACCCAAGGAGAGAGCCCAGACCAGGCTAAAACCAACCTGAAACGCAGCACCATCCCTTTAAGGAGAGATAATGAAGGCAGAAGACGTTGCCTGGCATGTTTGCAGAGACTCCCTAATTAAAACATCGCTTCTGTAAAGTCTGCTGAGCCCATTGATTCTTCCCCCCACACAGTTAATTTGCTGCTAGGAAGGCAAAGTCGCCAGGGTCCTCATTAGAAAAATTTCACTGGCTGCAGCTAATGGTTGTAATTAATAGGTGCAATAAATTTCAAATGGGCAGCCAGGGTGTTCATTAGCTCTGGGCTGACTCAGCACCGGTGGCCTCACCAGTTACTAAATAACCCATTTCCAAGCAGACAGGAGGAGGAAGGTGCTCAGTGCCACAACTGGCACATCACGAATTCCCCACCGAGGCAGAGCTGAATAAATAATTCCAGGCAAGCCCTGGATTTGTCTCTTTTTGTCCCATTGGTGAATTGGCTGTGCAAACCTCCTCCAGCTCCCACACAGCTAATGGGGGGGAAGGATTTCCCAGCAGCCAAGTGACCTGGATTTCAGAGAATCAGGGAATCATCAGGGTTGGAAAAGACCTTTCAGATCATCAAGTCCAGTCGTTAAGCTGTCACTGCTGTAATCACTAAACCATATCCTCCAGTGTCATATCCAAACACCTCTTAAACACCTCCAGGGATGGTGACTCCACCATCTCCCTGGGGAATAAATATTCCAGTGCCTGAACAACCTAAATGGGAAAACATTTATCCCATGGGATCATCAGCAGAGGAACTGAACCCTGTGATGCAAAAGCTAAACACCCAACAACAGTATCACATATCCAGGCATGGATCAAACCCACACAGAGGGTTTGGAGCTGCCTGTTGGGGATCATACACCATAGAATCATCAAGGCTGGAAGAGACCTTGAAGATCACCAAGTCCAACTGTTAGGTTTGGGATACAGAGTGGTTTTGAATGCTCTGAGGATTCTCTGAGCATCCTGTGTCAGGGCTGAGCTTTCAAATCCCTCTTGGCTTTGCTGAGCATCATTCCCTCCACGGCAAATCCCAGTGCTGCAGCCCCTGGAGTGCACCAGCCCTGCTGGGGGTGGGTGCTGCCAGTGTCCCAGCAGGACTGGCTGTTCCCACAGCTTTGATGTAAAAACGCAGCTTTTCAGTTCATTAGCATCTGGCTGTAATTAAAACTTTAATGACTGGCACTCTGTGCCCAGGTTATCTCCTGGGAGCAGCACCCATGGGGCTGGGTGACCCAGCAAGAAGCTGATGCTGTTTTTGCTGCTCTTTTAGAGCATCACCAATGCTGCATGGAGGGAAAGCTCATCCCAATCCCTGGCAGGATTTGGGAGTTGGTGCCTTGTTGCTTTCACATTCCTCAAGCCAAATTTCGGGCTGTTGCCATGAGGGATGTCCAGGGGCTGACAGGGCTCCATGTCAGGGCATGTGGCTGTGGTTCCTCCTTGCAGGGCAGCACAGGACAAGCCTGTGCCTCACCCAGCTTTGGGATACAGGAGCTCCACACCCAGCTCCCAGGGAAGCCTGGATGCTGGATACCTCACTCATTAATGGCAGTTATTATCTGTAATTAGCAGCTTGTCCTGCTCTGCACAGGCACTCCTGGGAGCTCAGGAAGGACCAGGGAATGCTGGAGGGCTCCAGCTGCTCCAGCATCTGCCTGTGCTGGGTGTTTCTGGAGATGGAACTGCCTGGGAGAGCCTTTGAGTGGCTCCTCAAGCTCATTTCTTCAGACCAGCGATGGGATGGACTATGTGCATTGCTGCCCTTTAAAAACAGCTGTGTGTGCCTCAACTCCTGAAGATGCTTTGAAAATCCCAACCTGCTTCCCTGTGTTACTCACTGCCATGGATGTTTTCTGCACACACAGCCAAGTGGTTTGGCTGTGCCCAGCCCTGGCCCTGGGCACTAATCGCAGCCACACGGGCAGAACTGTGCTAATTGAAAGGTGACTGGAGCTGCTGCTGGGAGGTGGATGCCAGACAGGCTGAGAGCTCACCTGGTGCTGGCAGCAGCTCCTCTTCCCCATGGACCTTTTCCAGGGGGCCCTGACAATGCCTTCTGCATGGCAGAGCTGTCATAGGAACACTTGTCCCGTGTGTATCTCCTTGCAAATACCACTCAGGAATCCCTGAGGATGGAGCAGACTGAAAACCACAGGTCAAATCGCTGCTGAAACCCTTGTGCCCTGACCTGGGGGTACTGGGGATGGCAAACAAGGGCAAGAATCTGGCAAAAATCCACCAGGGTTGAGCACCACACGCCGTGCCCAGTGTGCCCACTCTGTTTCCTCCCAGCCCAGCTGCTCACTGAGAAGCACAGTTGGTCATGCTCCCTCTGTTCCTTTCCTGCTCCATTCCTGCCTTGCTAAAGGAAAAATCAATAGCATAAAAGGCAGTGAGAGCAGGTCTCAGGGGTGGAGGATCTCGCTGGTGTAGTGCAGACAGGCTGCCAATATTCCTGCTCGGAGCTGCTTTGCCCAACAGCAGCAGAAATATTAATAGGGGTTTGTGTTTGTGGCTGCTCCAGCCCTGGGAGTGTTCCAGGCCTGGCTGGATGGGGCTTGGAGCAACCTGGGCTGGTGGGAGCTGTCCCTGCCCATGGCAGGGGGTGGGATGGGATGAGCTTTAAGGTCCTTCCAACCCAAACCAGTCTGTGAATGGTTGTGGTGACATCAGGGGCTTTGCTGGGGTCTGGGACTGTGCCCCCCTTGGGCATCCCCCACAGCACAGCACCCATGGATCCACCAGGACCATCCAGAGAGGAGTTGGCTCATTCCATCCCCAGTGCCACAGTTTGGATTGTAACAAAGCGAATGGCAGAGATGGAACTCCTGGTGTTGTTTTTGGTTCATTTGCTCTGCTCTCCTTTCCTTGGCACCCTCACTTCAGGCTCCACATCCTGGGATGGAGCCTAATCCTGAACCTGGAGCCCCATCCCAGATCCAGAGCATTATCCTGGATCCAGAGCTCTAGCCCACACCTTGAGCCCCATCCAGGATCCAGAGCCCTATCCTGGATCCAGAGCTCTATCTCACATCCAGATCCCCATCCCAGATCCAGAGCCACATCCTGGATCTAGAGCCACATCCCAGATACAGTGCCCTATCTGGATCCAGAGCCTCATCCAGGATCCAGAGCCTCATCCAGGATCCAGAGCCCCATCCAGGATCCGGAGTCCCATCCCAGAACCAAAACCCTATCCCACATTCAGGGAGTCCCATCCCAGAACCAAAACCCTATCCCACATTCAGTGCCTCATCTGGATCCATAACCCCATCCTGGATCTAGAGCTCCATCCCAGACCCAGCTCCCCATCCAGGATCCAGAGCCTCATCCTGAACCTGGAGCCCCATCCCACATCCAGATCCCCATCCCGGATCCAGATCCCCATCCCAGATCCAGATCCCCATCCTGGATCCAGATCCCCATCCCAGATCCAGGTCCCCATCCCAGCTGCACACCCCATCCCAGCTGCACACCCCATCCCAGCTCCAGCCCCGGATCCCCCCGGGGGTGCCGGTGTGTGCCGGGCTGGGCCGATCCCGCTCGGGGCTGCCTTTGTCACGGGTGAATTTTCTGAATGAGCAAATCCTCATTAAAAAATAATTAAAGCAGCCTGGCCAGATTGGCTTTAATTCCTTCCCTGTTTGACTGATGGGCTTTGCTCGGGATGATTTATGTGCCACAGCCTTGGCAGCTCCTGTGCTTTCATTGTTGGAGCTTGGGGGATTTCATGATTTCCCTCCTTCCACACCTCCCCGAGCCATGGGATCACAGCTCAACCTCAGCTGCAGTTTCTGCAAGGACTAGGAGTTTTAAAAGATGCATTCCAGGCTGGTGAAATAAACTTGAAAGCTTTGACACCTAATGACTCAAAGCTCAGGAAGTGAGAAGGGGGGAAAAAAATAGAGAGTAGAGAAATGACTTGTTTCCTGCTTGGCAAGAGGTTTGTGACCTCCCAGTGAGGCTCAGGTGGTCATGGGGGTGGTGGGGACTGTGGTTGGAGGGGTCTGAGGGGTTGGGGGTGTGGAGATGGTGGAGATGATGGGTCTGTGGTGGTGGTACCTTCAGGAATGAGATCTGTGGTGATGGATCTGTGATGATGGGACCTTCAGGAATGAGGTCTGTGATGATGGATCTGTGATGAAGGGACCATCAGGAATGGAGTCTATAGTGGTGGGACCTTCAGGAATAGGCCTTCAGGAATGAGGTCTGTGATGATGGATCTGTGATGAAGGGACCATCAGGAATGGAGTCTATAGTGGTGGGACCTTCAGGAATAGGTTCTGTGGTGGTGGGACCTTCAGGATTAGGTTCTGTAGTGGTGGGACCTTCAGGAATGAGGTCTATGGTGGTGATACCTTCAGGAATGGTGTCTATGGCACTGGGATTTGCAGCACTGCCCTTCTCTCCCACCCCCTGGCTCCAGCCTGGCTCTGCCTGGTTGCTGTGCACACAGACATTGCTTCTGCACATTCAAAAGTGCCAATTTGCCAAGTCCCACTGTCTAACTAAGCGTGTCCTTCCCACGTGCTCCTGCTCACCCCCTCCTGTCCAACATCCCCAGGGCACTGGGCTGGCTGTGGTCTCATGGGACCACAGGGACAGCCCCTGCCTAGTGCAAACTGAGTGGCTGCAGGCTCTGCTGGCTCTGCACAGCCCTGGCAGGGGCACAGCCTGGTGGGAGACAAGGCAGGAGCTGCCAGGACTTTCCTCAGCAGCAAAGAACTCTCCCATCACCTGCAGCTGCTCCGTGCTGGGTGAACCCTTGGAAATGCCCTTGGTCCCTGCCTGATGTTTTTTGTTCTGCAGGATGCAGGTGGGGATGCTTTGAACCGTGTGTGTGAGAAAAGCTCCTTGTCAAAGAAAAGCCTCTCCCACCTCCCTCCCAACCCTTTGGGCAGCACCTTTCAGCACTGAATGGGGCCCACGGTGCCTGAAAGGCTCTGCCCCCCTCCATCCTCACCCCCTTTGTCTCTCCACCCCCTGCCCCATCCGTCTTGCTAAGGCCCTGCAAGGCTTCAATGCTTCCTTTCACTTGGCATTTGTTCCCAAATAAATATGAGTGGTTAAAAGGGGCTGAGGAGTCCGTGTGGGTTGCAGAGGTGCTGGAAGGTGCAGTCCCTCCTCTGTGTAGCCCATGGCTTTTCGCCCTACATGAGTTAGGGAAAGCAATCACATAGGAATAAAAAGCCATAGACCACAGCAGAGGGCTTACCCAGGATAAGCCAGCAGCCTTGGAGGGGAAAGGAAAGGGGAAAAAGGGGAAGGAAGGGGGTAAAAAGAAGTCACTCTGTCATCTAACTTGTCCTCTCCCTCCCTGCATGGGGACCCCAAAAAACAGCTGAAGTTCCCACCCAAAACATCCCTCAGCACCACACAGCAGCACGGGGTGGTTTCTCCTGGGTTAACCCACAGGTCAGGAAGGAGACAGCAAACCTGGTGTGTGTGTCCCCTCAGCAGGGACCTGACCCCCAGAGGAGGACCCTGCACCCTCCTGATGCTGTAATGAGCTGTGACTGCAGCAGGGGTGATGCTTAAAAGACACAATGCCATAGCTGGAATCAGCAGCAGATTGTCCATGGAGCAGCAATGGAATGGGTTATTTTCCCTCTCCCTATGTCCTGGCCACAGCTACAACCTCATCCCTGGCATTCCTTGGCATTCTGCACCACATCATTTCATGCTGCTTTTAAGGAGCCAAATAAACCTCAAGTTATAAACCAGACAGTCACTCTGCTGGCAAATGGAGCAGCACAAATCTCCACCTGCAGATTGAGTGTCTCTTTCCAAGGAGGAGCAGCCCCAGAGCCCACAGAGTGAATCCCTTTTGCAAGGAAGAGGGGAAAGTGCTCACCTTGGGGTGTAGCTGGTTTGAAAATCTGACCCTTTGGGCCACCAAGGCACTTGCTCACAGTCACAGAGTCACTCAGCAGCAGAACTGGGAGCTGAAACAAGCCCTGCCCGTGGCCCCTCTGCCCCCACAGCTCACCTGGCTGCAGGGGCAGTGGATGCTGAGCCGAGGTGCATCCAACAGACCTTCCTTTGTGGGCTGAGACAAAGGGCTACAGAAAGGTTTGGCTGCAAACCGTCCTCCTGCTCACTTCCCCCACTGCTGCTTCCCCCCTTGCCTTTTTGGAGATGTTTCTGTCTCCATACCCACAAAAGAGGCATCTCTGGACAAGGTGATGTGTTTCATTGCAGCAGCTGCTCCAGCAGCTCCTCTGAGAGCTCAACATAGACCTTATTCCATAGCAAAAGCCTCTGCACCTCCCCACACCTGGGGAAGCTCCTTGGGAGGCACCAGAACTGCTCAGGTTGTCCTGGCAAAGCTGTGCCCTCTGCCTTTATCCCTCCCTGCCAGGACACCAGTTCTTTCAGCAACACTGACTGCTAATTGCCAGGAGCTGATGAGGTCAGCTCTGCTGCTGAGGATAGGAAACTCCCTTCCTTGTTGCCCTAGGAAGAATCCTTGGGAAATCCAATGTTCCCAAAACTATAGAGTAACCATGTTTGGAAGTAGGGAGGATTTAGCATGCTGAGGTTTGTAACAGCAGTGTATGGCTGTGACCTACAAACCAAACTTCTGAAGCACAGGGTAGCTCTGAACTGGCATTTTCCCATGGGCTTTCCTCTTTTCACTCCCATCTATGAATGGTGAGGAATTAAAGGCCTCTGTGTGGGACATATCCCTCTGTTCCTCTCCAGGCTGGTGTCCCTGCAGGTATCCCAACACAGCAAGATGAGATGGAGCATCTCATGCTGCTTTGGGTGCAGGTGTTGCCCTGGGAAGACCTGCTGAGAAAACCCCAAGCATGGGGGTGCACACCAGGACCCCCACATGGGTTTCTTTCCCATGTATCCATCCCTTAGCCCTGGAGCAGCCCAAATTTCATTGCACCTCACATATTCCAGGGATAAATCTATTAGAACGGCTCTGGACATGGCACCAAGGAGGTGCCACCCACTTGAGAGCAGCTCCATCACCAGGTAACTCTCCCCAGCCCCAGACCACAAGGACAGGTGCCCACCCTGGAGCCACCACCCCCCAGTGCCCAGCGAGGGGCCGAGGACAGCCCGGAGCCTCCGGCCGAGCGCGGCTGAGCTCACCTTTGGCAGTGTGGCATCCTCTCCGCGGGAAGGGCACCGTGCCAGGCAGCACTGGCCTTGGGATGGCACCATCCTCTCCTCCCCTCCTGCTCCCTGCCAGCTCCAGCACCGTCCTCTCCTCCCCTGCTGCTCCCTGCCAGCCAAACCCGGGCAGGGCAGGGATGCTCAGGGATGTTGGTACCCAGCGCTGCCCAAGGCGGGGTACCCGCAGCGCTCCGAGCCCTGTCTGGCTCCTGGGCAAGCTCCTTTGGGATGCTCCAAGCCTTGCTTTGCTGCCTGCTCCTCTGCCATCCCCAGCACCCCACGTCCCACCGAGCCTCGCTGTGCATACTTGGGATGGTTGTGCACCGAGGGGCAGGAGCAGAGGGAGGGAGGGAGGAGGGAGAGGGGTCAGGTATTTCTCCATCCCCAGCTCCGGAGAGCCGGTAACAAAGGCGCTATTGAACTGCAGCCTCTCTGGTCTGTGAAGCAGAAACCTCTTGTATCTACTTCACTGCCTTTGATCTAACTCCCCCAGTGGGATGTGTATTACTCATGTCCTGCTGCTCGGGTACTGCTGCCAGAGCGGGACGGGACGGGGGGGACAACCCCCCGCTCATCACCCTGGGCTTGGGAAGTGTCCCACCAGCACCAAACACACGGTACCCACCTCTACTCCTGTCCTGATAGCTCCTCTACCTCCCCTCTCCATCCCCCGACCCCTCCATCCTCCCAGAGCCCAAATTTCGGGGGATGTGTGTGCCCAGGGCTCAGCCGAGCAGAGAGGCAGGAGGAGCCTC
>NW_008671088.1:9697-12817 GCF_000695815.1 Acanthisitta chloris
TGGAGGGGGAATTTCCCAAAGGGTTTTACTGGCGTCTGGACAAGGGTCAGACAATGAGAACATTTGACAGGGTGCCCAAATCCGCTGTATCTTGGATACGCTCAAAGCCTCCCCCGTGCTCTTGGTCCCGGGAGCTGCTGCTGGGGCAGGTTGGGAGGTGGAGGAGGAGGAGGAGGAGGAGGAGGGTGAGAGCTTAGGGACTCTCTCACGACATCCCCACAGCCTTCACCCTGGCCAGGCTGTCCCAAAAATAGTTTGAGCAGCACCAGCTTTCTCTAAGATCTCGTTCCCCCCGGGATGCCCCAGGAAATCCTGGGAAAAGGCATCAAACACACCTTAGAGCCTCCCAGCACTTCCATCAGTGCTTTGCAAAGTGCTTTTGCTGACTTCAGCGAGCTACCTGCCTCTCTCCCCAGGGAGCCAGGGGCACTGGGGGCTTATCCTGCTTTTGCCATTCCCCAGGGAACACTGGGATGCTCTGACAACCTGGCTGGAAGGCATCCCAGCTACCCAAAAGCACTTCAGTGCTTGTGGAAATCTTACTCTCCTGCTTTTCTAGCTCATTTGCAGAAAATCCTGGGCCTGGCAGCTCCCACAGCATCCAGAGAGGCAAGTGTGGGAATAGCCTTTGGAGCAGGAAGGTCCTTGGGATGCTCACATGGCAGTGTCCAAAGTGAGGGTACCCAAAATGAGAGCACAGGAGGAAAGTTCCCTGGAGCCAAGAGCTCCTAGTGCTGCTTCACCTTCTCCTGGGGCTCATCCTCTCCTTCCCCAGCTCCCTGCTCATGTCTCAGGTGTGGGGAGAGCTGAGACTTGTGCAGAGTCTGTCCAGGACTGTAAGCTGGAGGGAAATAACATACCCCAAGAGCTGAAATGGAAAGGAAGGATGGACAGATGGACACACAGATGGATAGATACTCCAGAACAGAGACTGACTTAGCTGGAAACACCTAAAGGTTTGTTTTCCACAGAGATCCAGACTAGTTGCATCCCAAGAAGGTGCAGTCAGCCTTGATTTTAGGGGATCACCTGTGGTTCCCTCTCTCCCCAGCTACACATTTGCTCATGCCCCAGGGCAGGACTTGCAGGTCCCATCTCCTGGTTAGTTCTTAACCATTAGAACTTGGGGAGCAGTTGAAGGCAGAGTTGGGCAATGATCCATTTTCAAGCTGTCTTGACAAGTGGCTCCAAGCACAGCCAGATTAGATCTGCTAATCACATTTCTCAGGCACTCAGGATCATGAATTGGGGACTCAGAGAATATTTGTCATTGTAACAATGTCATTTCCCAGCCTTCTGAGGGCATTAACTTGTCCTCCAAGTCGTTATGCTTGGACTTTTTTGGCTTTATAGAAACATCTACGTGGGGAACAGGAGGTTCCAAAAGCATTTGCTGTCTCAGTGCCCTGCAGAGCTGAAGGTGCACATTGCCTGTCACTGGTATGGCCCATGGATAGGGTGATGCTGGGGTTATTTATGGATTTTAATCAGCTTTCTCATCACCTGATTTGCTGTTGATAGCTGCTTTAACAACACAGATATAACCCAGAGCTTTCCAGAGTGCTCTCTAAATCCTACAGGCAATAAAAAGGGGGAGCCAGGTAAGCTGACAACACCCCAGATCCCACAGCACATCTGTAATGCTCAGGAAAGCAGCACTGAACCTCTTCCCTGTGGCTCCCCTGAGCTGCTGCTGAGACCACACTGTCTCCAACACCTTTCTGGAGCCATTCCAGGGAGATGAGCTCCACAAATCCACATTTGCAGCCATCACAGGCTGAGCACAGCAGCTCTGTCAGTGCTGCAGCATCACAGCAGGGAGAGACCACACAGCTCCCTCCACCTGGATGCACTGACAGCCACAGAAAATCCACAGGAGGGGCCAAAATAATTGTGCAGGTGCACACACAAAACACAGAATCCAGAATAAAACTGCTCTGATTTAAGGAGGGGAAAGGAATCCTTTCATTTCTGGCTACTTTAGCACTTTGCTTTATTCCCACAGGGATGCTCAGCCATCCCCCTCCAGGAGCACAGACCTTGCTCCCTGACTCCCTGGCAGCCCAGGAGATGTGTTTTCCTGTCCCAGTGGGCACTCCAGGGCTTGGCTTTCCCAAACTCAGGGATTTGTGGAGGAAAACTGGATGCTGAGGAGATCAGGGCTGTCCCCACTCAAGGCTCCCCCAGGATTGGCTTTCCCATGGGTGCCTGAGGTGGCTTTAATGAGTAGAAATATTCTCCATGGGACAAATTTGATGCAGGAGGAACATTCTGCAAATCCAGTTAGTTTGTAGCTTTGGGTACCAAACCAGCCCTGAGATGCCACAACCTTTCCTTCCCACTTTTCCACCTGGACCAGCATTCCACTTCCAGCTCTGCCTTGTCCTTAGCAAAAATGACATTTTTCAGGTGGTTGGAAATGTAATAAATGTGTGGGGTTTTTTTCTCTGCATGAAACAAAATATTCTCCAACCCTAAATGATTTTGTTTCTCAGCTTGCTGGAAAAAAAATAAATGCAGAATAAATTCATTTTGCTTTCCTCACTTCTGCTGTGCTCTGCAAACCAACAAACCCTCAGCAGAGACTTACACCTCAACCCAGAGACCCTTGGAGTGGCCCCAGTTCACATAGGATGCTGCTGAATCCCAAACCTTTCTGCTCAGCCCCACTGCACACTGCAGAGCATCACTGATTCCCTTGGATTCATTTGCAGGTGGAAGGATGAGAGAGACAGAGAGGGAAAGGGTTGAGATAATGACCCAGATCTGTTCCTGCACAACTCGCCAGCAATTTGCCACGGAGCCCATTAAGAGAGGGCAACTGCAGCTCGGGAATGCAGGTAAGTCACTCACTAACAAGATCCTCCCGGGCCTTTTAGCACATTCCTGGGCACAGATATTTCAGCTCCCGCAGCCCCAGCTGTAATTAAGTCTGGGCTGGGAGGCAGGAGACGCCGCAGGAGCCAGAGGGGAATTTGTCTCGATTTGCTGGAGCAGCTGCAGGGCTGCTGAGCCATGGCTTGGCTCAGGCAGGGATGGGATGGAGGCTCCAGGGGCTGGAGCCAGCAGGGATAGGGGATCCAGGGGCTGGAGCCAGCAGGGATGGGGGATCCAGGGTCT
>NW_008671088.1:13046-16596 GCF_000695815.1 Acanthisitta chloris
GCAGGAATGGTAGACCCAGGGTCTGGACCGAGCAGGGATGAGGTAGCTGCACCCAAGCTGCTCCACATGCAACAGAGGCAGTTCCCTGGTGACAAGGAGGGTGAGTGCTGCTCCCCTCAGATCTCCAGCAACTTGGACTTGGGAATGGAGGGAGACAGGCTGAAGGAGATGATTCAGTGATCAGGAGTGTCCAGAGCAGAGGAAACAAAGAGCTGGAGGAATTAGAGAGGGAAAGGTGAGGAAAGAGCCCTGTGGGGGTACAAGGACACTTTGGTCAGAGGTAAAAAGGGAAGGCAGGACAAGCATCACCTCTGCATCAACGTGGTCACTCCCTCAGGGAGACAATTCCATGGGCTCAAACCTGTCTCAGGTGACTCCAGTGACTTCAGAGACATCACCTGGGCACAAGCTTGGGAAGAAACCTCTCCCAGCACCATCCATCAGGGCTGAATCCACTAGCACAGGCAGTGCTGAGAGCAGTGTCCCTGTGAAGGTGTCCTGCTCCTCCCCTAGCAGAGCAGACCCCAAACCCCCTTGGCATGTGTCTTCCCCACCCTGTACACAAATTCAAACAGCCCCAGCCCTGGCTCCCTCCTGACACAGCTCCCAGTGCTCCCCTGGAGCTCACACCAATGGCTTTGCACTGTGCTTGACAAGGTTTAACCCCTTGTACCCACCAAGAACCACAGCGTGACCTCTGCACTCACCCAGAAACTGCACTGACCCCCAGAGCTCTCCTGCATCAACCTGAAACAGAGAAATCCTGGCAGATAAGCCCATCTAGCCTATCCTGTGCATCCCCCCTGGCTGCACCACAGGACACTGGGAATTCCCTCTGAGTGAGGCTGGTGGGGCAGGGAGAGGGGGCAGATGAAGGCAGGGATGGCAGCAGAGCTGTGGGGCTAGGATGATCCCTGCATTCTCCTGCTGGTCCTCCTCACAGAGTGGATTAACAAAGATGGGATGACTGAGCTGGAAATGGGATGGGTTGATGGTCTACTCACATGGGAGCTGAGCAGAGGGAAGATCCTGACAGTTATGGGTCATACTCTGCCATCAGCAGCAGCTCAGTGCAAGGGCACTGTGTGCAGGGAATGTGGGACTGGATCAAGAGACAGCAGATGGATTAGCCCCTGGAAAGGCACCAGTGGCATTCTCTGAGTGCTGGAGTTGGGAGCATTGTGCATGCATCCTTGGTGGCAGGTCCAAGGTGAGGCAGACGTGAGCTGTTTGTGTTTCGGCTGCTGCCAGCTCCAGTGTTCACTGTTACCAGAGATTCATCATGTTCTGCTGACTCGTGACATAATGTGACACCAACGAGCACGAGGAGAAATCCTGCTGGAGCAAAGTCTCTATTCCACTTCAGAGGTGGTTCCTCTATTGCTTACTCTGCTGGGTACAGGGTCCTATCACTCCCTCCCAAGGGACAGATACACCTGGAGGGAGGATCAGCCCCATGGGGAGACCCATAAGTGCAGTGTGAAGGTGTCCCAAGCCTGAACCTGAGTTTGTTCCCTCTGCCTGGAGCCATCCCAGCCCTGCTGCTACCAATCCCTGGGGACACACAGATGTCTACAAACCCAGGAGGGAACATCCCTTGGGTCCCTCCAGGCACCCTCAGCCTGCTCCTTGGAGAGGGGTCTAGGGGGCTGTGCCACCCTTTCACCTCCTCACTGTCACTGGAGCTTCTAGCAGAGGAAAATTCTCCTTCTCCTTACGAGGCTATGGCAGTGCAGACACGTGAGCGCAGCAGACACTGCTCACACACACACAGAGTCTCTACACCAGTGCCCACAAACCACTGGCACCTGTCTGGGCTCCCCAGATCTCACCAGTCCTCAGGACCCTCTCACTGGGATCCCTTTGCATTCAGCACCGTGACAAGCCCAAAATAACAGCAAGAATCAGGTGCCACCAAAATCAAGGCAATTCCTATCTCAAAGTAATTAATCTCCTTTTCCCTGGCTGACATCACTGCTCAGGTTAACACATGCACTGCTTCCCTTATCTTTCTGTGGGATTACCTCATCCCAGAGAGCCCAGAGAGCCTCCCTCTCCCTGTGCCCAATGCCAGCTCTGGGCTTGGAGCTGCAAGTTTGCAGCCAGAGGAAGAATTGCTTGGATGCATTTCCACCAGCACACCCAGCTCTGCCCACCACACCAGCTCCATCCTGCTCCTTAACAGGATTCAAGGCTATTCAGCAAGGCACAAGCTAACAAATCTGCTCCTTGCCCTTTTAGAAATCAAAAGGCACTTCCACACGAGGCAGAGTTTCTCTTTGCCTGCAGTCAAGGGCTGATCCATGGATTTTCCAGCTACTATAAACAATACCAAAATGTTTGCACACACATCCCAGTCCTACAACCCCCACACTTCACATGGGTGGCACTTGAGGAAGACAAAAAAACTTAGCCTCTCTGTACACAAACATATATTCACAGACAGGAGCACTCACTCAGCCACTGAGCCCCAACAGTTAATGAGCTCACGTGCAATTTAGCTGATGAGCACATTAACATGTGTTGCATGTAATTCTGTGTCAACATAAATAACGTGAAGACACAGCAACACACACACACACAACCCATCAAAAACATTCACACAGGGATGAATTTTGGCCACTTGGTAATTCTTCTCACCTAAAACAAAGCACATTTAAGCTAATCAGCTCCAACCACAAGAATAGAAGCACAGCAAGCAAATACCACACGTTAGCTACAACCCGGACTTCAATCTGTATTTTCACAGGCACAAACACATTTTTCACACACATAATAAAACAGCTAAAGGGCTTGAATTGCTTTGGGATGCTCCTGGGCAGGAATCCCCAGGGATGCTGGCCAGGAAAACGCAGAGGGATGCAGGTACCAGCGGGTGCTCATCACCGACCCCAAGGTGCACCCACTCTGCTCCCTCTCACACACACAACTCCTCCAGGCAACACTCCAGACAAAGAAAGAAAGAGAAAAACGCTGGCTTACTTTTTTTTTCTTTCCTCCTCTTTTTTTCTTTTTTTTTTTTTTTTTTTTTGGTTTGGTTTGCCCCCTCCTCTGTGTCTCCTCCTGCAGCTTCAGCCGCGGGACTCCAGAGATTCTTTGGTGGAGGTTTTTAGGAAAAGCAACTTAAGGAAGAGCCGAGTGCTGCTCAGAGCCGAGCGGAGGGGAAAAGGAGAAGCTTTGCCAGTGGAGAAGAGAAGGAACAAAAGCCCAGCAATGCCAGAGCGGTGCTGAATAGGTGTCTTCCTAATTGTAAAGGGATGGAGTGGCTGTGTGTGTGGCTGCGGGGCGGGAGGAGGAGGAGGAGGAGGGGGAAGGAAGGGGCGATGGGGAGAGGTTTCCCTCCCACGCCGGCTGGGCACGGCCGCCCGCAACCCCAGGCGGAGGGGAGGGCATAAATTACAGCCCATCTCTCTCGCTCTGCCCATTGCACGGAGCGGAGAAACGCACACATCTGCAGCCCCGACAGCTTCCCAGACCCCGCACGGCTCTCCGCGGCCACCGGGAACCCCGGGCAGGGATGCTGGTTCCCCTTGGAGAGGGATTCAGGCTC
>NW_008671088.1:16868-22628 GCF_000695815.1 Acanthisitta chloris
TCGCCCCGGGCAGGGATGTTGGCTCCCCTTAGAGAGGGATTCAGGCTCATCCCGGGCAGGGATGCTGGCTCCCTTTGGAGAGGGATTCAGGCTCACCCCGGGGCAGGGATGCTGGCTCTCCCCAGCCAAATATTCAGGCTCTCCCCGGGGCAGGGATGCTGCTCTCCCTGGACAGGGATGCTGGCTCACCCCGACTCGCCTCTCTCTCGCTTTCTCCCCTCCTGCTTTGTCTCCGGCCCCGTCTCCCAGCCAAGCAGACACAAAAGAGCCTCTGACCTGGGAGGAGAAATCCCCGTTTCCAGAATAAAACCCACCCGAGTCTCCTATGTGTGCTTGCGGCAGGCAGGGAGATTAAAAATAGCTGGTCTAGTTCGAAATCGGAGGCAGCATTCCTCTCCTAATGAGTGCAATTAGCGGAGTGAGGATGGAAACGTGTTTCCCTGGCTGTGCTCTGCATCTTTCCCTGTCTCCGAGCACCAGCTCTTCCCCAGGCTTTTGGGAAACGGTGGTTTTCCACTTCCAGGAGCTGCCGGGGCAAGGAGCTGTCCTTGGGAGCAGCTAGTGACATACTCTTCAGCTGCCTTAAGCTCTCCCTCCGTCTCCAACTAGAAGGGTTCAGACAGGATTAAATCCCAAACACACATCCCGAGTCCTCTGGGGCTTGGCAAAGCGAAGACAAGTCGGATTTGGGACCTTTTTTTTCTTTTTTTCCCCCTCCCTTGCTCACTGCTCTCCCTCTCCACTTTAACTCTCCTAAATCCTGAGCTGTCAGTGTCACCACGGGGGATTCAGTGGGGATTTATCCAGGCTTTGGAGCAGGATCCTCCTCCCAGTCTTGCTCAGGACCCCAAGAAATCCAAATTCTAGCTCTTCATTTCAGCTGCACTGATCTGGGGGAGAGCTGTGATGGGATGAGGATGGAGCAGGATCCTGTGCATCCTTCCCCCAAACAGGGATGGGGCAACAAAACCCCCAGGAGGGCAACACCCTAGGAGATGTGTTGGACAGCTCATTAACTCATGGGCCTAATGACCTTCTTGGCTTGGGTTGGCTGCACATGCCAGAGGAGGAGCAGGAGCATCAGGATGAGGTAACACATTGGATCAGGGCATGGATCTGCCCAAGCAAGGAGGTCCAGGCAGGCCAGGAGTGGTCAGGGAGGGCTGTGCTGTCTCTCAGCATCTGTTCCACTCTGACATTGTGCTCACTTGGGCTTTTTTTTTTTTTAATTGTCTTGCTGTCCCCGATTTGCATAATCCCCACAATGCAGCGCAGCAGGACTTTTGCTCTGAGCTAATAAATAGATGACAAAAATAAATGTGTCATGTAAGATTTGCTTCCATTTCTTGCCTTTGTGAGGGAGCTCTCACCAAGAAATGGTGCTCACGGGGCTGATCTCACAGGAGCTGTCAGCCTGGGCTGCAATAAGAACTGCTCTTCCCTTTGCCTGTGGGACACAACTTAGCCAGATGTTTGGTTGGAGTTGGCAGCTGGGAGCAGGAGGAGAAGGTGGCTGTGGAACATGTGGATGTGCTCCTGGCAACGTGGGGTTTACCCTCCAAAGCTCTTTCCCCAAATCATCCCATGACAAAAAACATCACCCAGAGCACCAAAAGGTTCATTGCTGTGCTCCTAGTGTGTTTGCATCCAGTCACAGGGAGAGCTGCCTGATTTTCAGGGTATTTTCTATGGAGCACTGTGGTTTCCTCTCCTCCCCAATGCCATGACCAACTTTTCTCTCATGGTGGAGTTGCACCACTTAAGAAATCAGTTCCCTGAGCTGAGAAAATGGGTAATTGCTCTGCCATGAATATCCAAGTGGACTCATGAGGCTGAAAAAGTGCCATGTGTTTGCTACAGGAGGATTTCCCCCTTGGTTGTACAAGAGTTTATTTATCCTCTCAAAGAATTTGGCTAGATGGTGTATGGGATATGGATGGGAACAGCAGAAATCTCACCCAGAACAGCCTTAACAGGCTCCAGGCTCTAAAACAAGAGCTGTGATTCTCACTGGGGCTCTGCATCCCTGAAAATCTTTGCTCCATGGCTGGGTGTTTTCCCAGGATGGAGCTCAGCTGCTGAGCATGGGTCAGACCAGCTCTGGGAAGCAATGGGGGTTGGATCTGATGTAGAACAGCAATGACACTCCTCAGCTTCCTGAAGATGTGGTAAGGAGGTTCCTTTGCAGAGGGGCTGACAGCTCTGGAGATCACACCTCGTGCAGCTTTGCACTTGGCATCTCTTTTCTTCCCCCAGCCCTGTAATTCTGGAGGATTCTCAGCTTTGATCTAAAACCACTTCCACATTTCCCACTGTGCTGTTTGTTGAGAGAAAAGCCTGAAAACCTGAATTCTATAGGGTAAAAGCTCCAATAGAAATAAAGACATGATAACAGGTGAGGGGTTTTTTTTGTTCTTTTAAACCCCTGCCCAGTTTTAAATCACTTTTATGACTGTACTTAACTGTCTTCTGCCATGTGAGTGCTTGAGCCTGGAGTTCTGGTAGAGATGGACTCAACTGCTCAGCTCAGGCGGTGCAAGGAATTCATCAACCTCACAGAGCTGCACTTGACACTGGACAGGGCCTGGGATGAGGCTCTGGGTCAGGAATGGGGTTTCCCAGCAGGAAATCTGTCCCTATGCTGGAGGTGGGATGTGTTTGCAGTCAGGATGCTCAGGGCTCCTGCAGCCCCAAGGAAGAGACACGTAATGGGGGAAGCAAAGAAGAACAGGAGACACAAAGGCAGAGGAGGAAGGAGAATTGAGCTGTGGAGCTGCTCTTAGCTCTGGTGAGCCCTTCTGGGAGAGCTTTCCAACACTGGAAAAGAAATCCTATCTGCAACAAGTCCTCTCCCAGCTCATGCCAACAGTGAGGTTTGCACCTCTGATGGTCTGGACTAGGCTTGGCTTCCCCCCAGCCTGAGCACCAGGTCGCTGTGGTGGGGAGAGGCAGTGCTGGGACACAGGAAGGCACAGAGCATGAGGATGGAAAGAGAAGAAACCCAGTCAGGGCAGTGGAAATGAGCTGAGGTACAGAGCAAGGCACAGAGCATCCCTCCAGGATGCAGCAAATCATTTTCCCTTTCCCCAAAGCTCCACGGTGAGAGGATGGGATCATCCATCTTCATTACATCACCAGAATAGGCTCTGTCAGGTTACACTGTAAAACCAATCAATACTCCCTCTGGCCTCACTAGCCACAGCTCCTACCACACCAGGAGCAGCTACAGGACCAGGGTGGGCACTGGGGCACTCTGAGCACCAGCTTGGGTGCTCAGGTCCTGCCCCATGGGCAGCACAGATCCCCACAGGACTGGAGGATACACAGAGACACCCAATTAATGCCACACAGCCTTGATTTTTAAACAACTTCACACTCCTTCTTATCTGGTTCTCTGTAGATATATCACTTTGCCATAAAATCCTGACACCTTGGTGTGTATTTCCTATAGGCAACAGAACAAACCTCCTGCAAAAAAAACCCACAGAAACACATCTATTCAGGGAGCAAAACCACCTGGGAGAGCCTCATTTGCCCAGTTGCAATCACACAACCCCACTGAGCTTGCAAACCCAGTGCCCTAGAGCTCACACACAGCGCAAAGCACTTCCCTCCACAGGGACATTCCTCTAGGGCAAAGAGAGGAGACAGGGTATGCTGTGAGCACTGCTCAGCTCCTCAATGCACTTTGGACCAGCTTGACCAAAGTGTTCCATGCCCAGAACCTTCCCTTGTGCCCAATGCACTGGGTCAGGTGAGCACCTGGATGCACCTAGACCCAGGCTCAGCAGCATTCCCACTGTCCAAATACTCCCAAGAAACACAGTGATCAGCCAAATCCCAAGGACAGGAGACCCTCAAGGCAGAAACCCCCTGACCACTACATGGGTCTTTGGATTTTCCCAGGGGATGCTGTAAGGAGGCACAACTGGAGGGTCCCTTGTTAGAGGTAACTGCCCAGCAGCAGGCAGCACTCATTCCAGTCTCACACCTGGCACAGCCCCTCCATGCCCACCCTAAAAACCCTTCCTGGGGCAGGAGTGAGTGTCTGCTGAGCTCTCCCCTACCCTGGAGAGCTTCCCCCCCAGCCTTTTTTCCACAGCAGCTCAGAGCAGTCCCTCCCACCCCATGCCCAGGCTCCTGCTGCAACAAAAGTCTCTCCCAAAGGCAAGACAAGGCCCATCCATCTTATTCCCAACGTGGCCACACGACTAAAAATAAGCCAATAAAGCAGCAATCACCTTGGAGCAGCAGCAGCAGCAGCTCTATTACAGCAGAGTGAGCTGCAGCAGCTGCGTCCCAGCTCCATGGAGAGCCAGGACCACAGGAGCTCCCACCTGCCCTCTGTGCCCCACTGCTGTGCTGTGGTGGTGCTGGGACCAGTATGGCAGCACCTGCTGCTGCCCCATGGCCCTGGGGCTGCCTCACTGGGCCTCCCTGAGCTGCTCCTGGTCACCCCAAGGCACCTCTGGGTGTGCTGGCAGAGGATGCTCAGAGCCCTCAGTACCAATCCTGCCTGGAGGGAGGAGGAGAGGGGATCACTGTGTTGACAGGCTGAGAGAGTTGGGAATGTTGAGCCTGGAGATGGTTGTGTGGAGAGCTCAGAGGAACCTTCCAGGGGCTATGAGGAAGCTGGAGAGGAATCTGCATCAGAACTGGAGGGATGGAATAAGGGGAATGGGTTCAGGCTCACAGAGGGGAAGTTTAGGTTAGATAGACAGAAGAAATAGTTCCCTGTGAGGTGCTGAGGCACTGACACTGGTTGGACAGAGAAGCTGTGGCTGCTCCAGCCCTGGGAGTGTTCCAGACCAGGTTGGATGGGGCTTAGAGCAACCTGTGCTGGTGGGAGGTGTCCCTGCCCATGGCAGGGGGTGGGATGAGATGAACTTTAAGGTCATTCCCAACCCAAAACAGTCTGTGATTCTATGCTTGCTGCAGGTTTTGGGTGACCACCCAACGCCTCTTTCTGCAGACAACTACAAACAAATCCAACACCTCAACCCTGTGTGTGGATCAGCTTCTTGCACAGTGGGTGGAAGAACCCAGATGTGGGACAACACCTCAAACCCTCCTTTCTATGAGCTTGTAACAAATGACCCATCCAAGTTTTGCTCCTCTCCCCTGTCCCAGCAGCAATCCTGACCCCAACTGCAGCTTCTTGTGGGTGCTCCTGTCCCTCTCCCTGCAGATGCCAACCTAGGAGCAACTCCAGCCTGATGTGATGTGCTGGGCGTTTGCATCAGTTTCCGTTGCAAACGCTCATTTGTCATGTAGATCTCCTGGCATTTTTTTTTTTTAATTTTTTTTTAAAGGGTAGATTAATTTAGGGGAGCTCTCAGCTCCAATTTCCCCTGGCAATGGCTCTATTAGGCTGTGCACAGCAGATCCAGCTCCCAGCCTCCTGCTGCTACTGATGGAATTTGATCCCGCGCTGCCAAATCTGCAGGGCTGCAAACACATTCCCACTCCTGATTAATGTGAGTAATTTCTGCTTGAAAGAAGGTTGAAATGAGCAGCCGAGGGGAAGTGAAGGGTGAGGGTTCCCCCCAGTCCTCCCTCCCTCGCTGCTCTTGGCGTTCCCAGCTCGGGCAGGGGTGAGTGGCTCAGCAGAGTCACTGGTCCCAGTTCAGCGCGGCAGGAGGAGAGGGAGGCAGGGGGGGATGAGCGAGGGACCCCCCGGCTGTGAGGGGGGATACATGAGGGGATTCACAGGGAACAAGGAGGGATGCATGGGGGAGATGGGGGGATTCATGGGGGGAT
>NW_008671089.1:0-16896 GCF_000695815.1 Acanthisitta chloris
CCGGGGCTGTGCTCGGCGCCGTGACCTGCCCGCAGCGCCTGGCGCCTCTCCAGGGTTCCCAGCCCCCGCCCTCCTGCCGCTCTGCGCGGCAGGGGCAGAGCTCTGTAGGTGTTGGGCACCGGGCTCGGCCGTCTGCGCTCGGTGACACTGGAAATAGACAAGATGTTAAGCGCAGGTTTCGGAAATGGACAAACATCTCCGTGTCGATACGCTGCCTGCCGCCGCGTAGCTGTGGGAGAGACGAGAGACGGTCTGACAATTCTCGGATGAGTTTGACACGTTTGTGACACTTCTAAGCGTAGTGGGATGTGAAGAGTAAACTTAGAAGCGTTTTTTTTTTCTGCAAAAGCAGTTTTAGAGTACTATAGTGAAAGACGGAAGGCAGTGTTACTTCAAAGAGCCTTTTTTTTTTTTCCACAAGCATAATTCAGCTAGGAGTTGAGTTAGAAGCGCTCATAACACTTGAACTGATTCACATTAAAACCTCAACCTGGGAGTATAAACCCAATGCCTGAGCTAGAGTAACGTCATGGGGAGATGTCATTTCTTTGAAATGAAAGATTTTTGTGGTGTGCTTTTCTAGGTGGCTGAAGGAAGCCCAGCCTTACCAGTTTCATTCTGAACCTGCTCACCAGTGAGAGGAACAGTGGGCAGGGTTTAATACCAGAGTAAATCTCCAATATCCTGGATTTAAGCTGTTGTAACTCAGAGCAGAATTTGATCTCCTACACACAGGATCAGTAGATACAGGATTTTTCCAACTAAATGCCTTAAAATGCGAGGAGAGATTGTGATATGGGCAGGTTATGTCTCCATAACCTTAGACTGTAATTGCGTGTCTCAGTTGATGATGGTGCTGAGGTCAGTGAAAGCAGGGAGTGAATCAATTAATTTGTGACAGCTGAAATTTTCCCCAGCTCAGCCTTTGGATTTCATTCAAAACTTGCTTTAAAGAAACAACAGTGTGTTAATTTGCTGTATGCTTTATTTGAAGCATTCTAGAAACCTGGACCCTATTCCTGAAAATTGTTATTTGCCTACATTTCCAGACGATTTCAGTGGGAGTGTTACGCAAGAAGGGAGTTGAGTGTGAGCCTTTTATGTGGTTAAACAGATAATTGATACGGGTGCGGTTATACCGCTTGTTTTTAATATAAATAGCAGTGTGCTCAGTAGGCAGAGAGGGGTGAGTGGTGTAGCAATGGTGTTTAGAACTGTTCTAATAAATACTTAGTTTGGGATTAGGTTGAGTGTTAATTAATGCAGTTTATTATTGTCAGGTGTGTATTTACTGGTGAGGTGAGACAGGCGTCGGCTGTCACACAGTGCTGCCCATGGCAGAGAGGGAGGCTCCGTCTTCCTGGGCAGCCTGGGCTTGTGTCCATCCCCACTTATTGCACTAATGTTTTCCCACTCAGTGAATCATGCCTGAGATTCAGCCTTTAAAAGTCAAAGCTCACGATCAATATCTTTGTGAAAGAGGAAGCTAAGTGATTCTCAGCCTTGTGGTGGTAATCATATGCATTTAAGGGATGGTGGCTAAACTCATGGAATTAAAAGGGAAGGCTTAATGATGGGCTATTCCTGTGGAGTAGAAATAAAACATAGCTTTGGATAAGGCTGCCTGTGCTCTATTAATATGTTTCAGATTGATTGATTGATAAGGATTGTAGGAGCTCTTTTTTTTTCCTCAGCTGTTACGTGGGGTATGATGGAGTGACTTAAAATCTATTTGATGTATAAGGCAGTGACAGTATCACGTAAATAAATCACACATTTTACCTTGTTTATCTTCCTTACTCCTTTCTTAAAGCTGTAGAGGGAAATGTGACTCTTTGGTTCTTCCTTAGAACTAATTTGCTTTCTAGTTTCGTTTTAATGATACTTTAATTATAGTCTGTGCAAGAAGAATCGGAAGGATATAACACGGTAGAAACCCAATCTGAAAACATATGTGATTAATTGGTTGTATTTGCTTCTTCCAGGGAAAATCCAGAACGTACCTTTGATTTGGTACTGAAAGTAAAATGCCAAGCATCTGAAAACGAAGGTAATACACTGTGCCTATGATACTGATTTATAGAAATGAGAGCTTGAAAAAGTGGTTTGCATTTTGATCTAGTGTTACCTTGTATTTTGAATGGCTGTTGGCTTGAGATTGTATTAGAAAGCAACTATGGATCTTTTATGGTTTTAAAAAATCTATTAATTTATAGTTGTTGTGGGTTTCTGTTGTTATATTTTTGTTCTGAGAGAACTGTTTGCTAAGCTTGGACTTGAATTGTGTCTTCTGCACTTCTGAACTCTTAATTCATTGTTTTTTTTTGTAAGATTTCACTTTAGGAGAACAGTTGACTTCTGTTTGTCCATGGAATGCTCATTTTGATCAGTGTGATAGGGTGAAAGTAAGTTATTTTCTGAGCAACAATAGAAAGAGACTTTCTTTGTAGCTCGTGTTTGGCAGCTGCTTTGGTTTGATACACCATACAAATAGCAATGAGTGCTGACTTGAGTTTATATTAGCCATCAGTTTCATGTCTCTATAAACACATGGTAAAAGAGATGTAGTAGTGCAAGAGTTGTCTGAGAGAGACTTTTTTCATCTTGGGTGAAAAAGAGATGGGATTTCCAGTGCTGAAGTTAAAGTGACCTCTTGAAAGTCCACTGGGGGAACTCAGTTCCTGTTCTCATCTGAGGCTGTTGGCCTTAAAAGGTACAGGGAGGGGAGGAGTCTTGGTGAGGTTGTGTTGTTGTCATGTTAGTCTGTGACAGCTGTGTCTTAATCACAATTGTAAAAACAATAAACTGTATCTTAAAATAGAGTATATTTCTTATCCTGCTGTGTTAATGGGTGCTGTTTCCAGAGTTTACTGCTCTAACAAGTAAGAAGCTTATAGAAGTTTATAGTCTCAACCTATTCCTTTTTTTTTTTTTTAATTTCAGACATAATTTCTGTTAGTGGTGTCATGGGAATATGTTTAATGTGTTTGCAAAAAAAACCATTTTTGTTGAAGCTAAACAGTTGTAGTTCTTTAGGTCTTTTCCTGACAGTCCCAACAGACTTTTCTATACCTGTTACATGTTTGTTATATATATATATATATGATCCTTTACTGATGCCTCAAATTTCTCTATTTTTTTTTTTCCTCCCCTTTTTGTAAGATTGTTCTTTTAGTTGTGAAGTGACATCTTGGGCCTGGTGCAGTCCTTGGATGCTTTCACTTTTTTTTGTGACTAGCCAGCATCCTTCAGTTTCTTGCTTGCTTTTTTGACTTGCTGTTGGTACAGTCATGACTTGGCAAATCTTCCCTATCTCTTATCATTGTTGTGGTTTGTATCATGGCACATTTTGCCTTCTGTTCTCTCCCTTTTGCAGTTTTTACCATGCTGATTTCATAGATGATGTCTGGGAACCCTGCTTAGCTACTTGGCTTCTGATTCTGATCTGGTCCTCCTTGCACTGTCCTTTTAGACTCTGCTTCCACTCAACATCCCTTTCTGGGGGCCTGTTCACATCTAGGCTTCGGCTCAGGTGCCTGAGATTTTATTCCCTTTCTTTCTTTACTTCCTGAGATCTAGGCTGTTGATAATCCTCTCAGGTCTTCATCATGTAGTCTTAAAAAATGTGGGTTTTTTTTCTTCAGTGATCAGAACATCCATCTATATCCTTTTATTTCCTCTTCTTTCCTGTTTGACTTTTGACTTTTCATTTGCATCTTTCTGCCTCTGCTGCTATAAGAAACCACTTCTCATTGCTTGCAGCTTTGTCAGTGACTGCCTGTGCCTGAATTTTGGTTGTAGGTACTTCTGCTGCCTCCCTCAGTAGGTGTTTTTGCTGTTAATCAGTTGTCCTCTGTGGGGTGTTGTCTTCAAGAAATCTGTGTATCGCCTTGCACTGTGACCTGAGTTAGTGTGGATACTGTATTTGTGATTACATTGTGTTTGCACCCTCTGCTCTTCCACTTCTTGCCACCATCCCCTTCTACACTGTGTGGGCTCAGTTGCTGTAGGTCCATGTGTTGGCCAAAGGCAGGAATGAGGTCTGATATCAGTGATGTTGGAGTCTGTGGTGTGTAACTGGTGAAGGATTTAGGGGTCTTTGAGCAGACCTGGAGCTTTTGTTGATTCTTGTATGTGTCCACAGATCAGTAGAAAAGTACAGTCCCCTTTTACCAATCAAATAATGCTGGCTGAATATTCCAGTTACCATCCTGCTGTACTTGGTGACCCATGTGGGATTTGTTTTAATGTCTTTCATATCATATCTAATTCAGATAACAAACTCACTCCAGTGAGGGCTTGACATCATATTTACATATGGTATTATGAGCACAGTGATGTATCAAATTAATATATCTGAATGTTAGAGTTATTTAAAGGAAATTCACAAGGGACAAAAGTGTATTGTCTTCACTGCCACTTTAGAAATGGAGCACAAGGCTTGTCATGCTAAACAGGGAGCTTTCAAGGTTGGTTTATTATAAGGCCTAACAAATTTGACAGTTACCCTGTATTGTAGGTCTTGCCTTTAAATAGATTTTCATGCTAGGATAATCTTTTGAATATATATCATACTTGAAAACGTGATCCATTCACCTGTTTCTTTGCTCATGCTTCTTTCTTTCTTATGAAAGAGATTTGTGTTTAAATAGGGGCTTTCTCCCTCGCATCCCATCTGCTCCTTGTACTTGATCCTGAAGCTATGTCAGGGCTGAATTTGTGACATCACTGTCACTAGTGTTGCCGTGGAAATATCACAGCCACCAAATTATGATCTCCCTGCATGAGTGAGCAGCAGGAGAAACCGACTTAGGAGAGAGGAAGACCTTAATGTGACCCACGTATCTTTAAGCTTTTTCTTTTCAAGCTCTGCCCTCGTGTGCATTTTCCTGCATTTGAATTTCCATGTGCCAGTGTGTAACTGTGCTAACAAATAAGAACTGAGGTTGCCCTGCTGCACGTGTAGCTCTCAATAAGATGTTTTTATGTGGATGTTATATGCCTGCAATAGTGTGACATGCTGAAAAATTTTGCTGTTAAAATTGTTATGCTTTTGGGAAAGGATTTTGAGATAACTTTTTAATTACAAGATAGCTTTCAAGGAATGTTAATTTTTCAGATTTGACAATGTCCTAGGAATCTTCCAACTATAAAGGATCATACATACCTGAAATGCAGCAAGGTTTATATGTATTATGAAATTTGGTCTTAAATCATTCCACTAATTATTGTCAACATTGTTTTCTAAGATGTTTCATGTAGGTTAATACAAATTTAGCACTTCATGTATGGTAGGTAGCTACTGGATTGGTTGCAGGCTCAGTTGTACTAGGATATATTTATATCTGGTTAAAAATTGTTTCCCATTGGGTACCTGTTGGGGTGGTTTTGGTTTTTTTTTTTTTTGATTTAAGAGTAGCTTGGATACTTGAATATTTAGTTTTTAATGTAGTGTCTTTAATCCTGAGCAGATCATCCTTTGAGCTGTGCTCTCCTTTTCTCTCTATTTTAGACAATAGGAGTGCACAGTAGCATTGCTAGGATAGTGATCTTCTAACCCTTTCCTCATTTTTGGGGCAGGAGAGAAAAAAGGGTACTCTCTACTTAAATATTCTGATAATTGAGCACTCCGTTGGTCTACTAACAGCAATTGTAACTTTTCTTTTTGCTGTTGCTGACAAGCTTTGTTTAGTCTTCACTCTAAAGATAGATCTGTTTAAGTGTAATGCCTACACTTAGCACGAAACAGGATGTGGTTCCCTCAACAGCTTAGAATATATTGCTTACTGTGTATTCAGATTTAATCTCCAAAGAGGAGAAAAAAACCCTTTAGGACCAGTATAGCCCATGCCATAATTTCCAGTCCCTTGGAGTGGTCAAGATAGTAAGCATCAATTAACATGATACTTTCAAACATAGTAACTGGTTGTTGTGACGACTTCCACTTTGAAAATTCGTACCCCAATTCGTGCAAAACTTTAAGATGAATTATCTTCTGTTCACCACAGTTTGCTAAGTGACTGGGGGATAAGTGCTAAGCTATTCCAGCAGACCAGTATTTGTTAATTATGAGTGTGGCTTGCAGTGTGAGTAGCACCTCACTAGCAGAACATTTTACATTGCCTTCTAGGCAGTTGCAGATTTTCATAATTCTTTTCTGTGTTACACCTTAATGAACAAGGAAACAAAAAAAATTAGCATGAATGTGTGCTCAATTTAACATCAGCAGCAGGCCTTCTGTATTAAATTTTCACTTGCAGACCCGGAGGACAACTTGATAACAGATATTATTGAAGCTGTTGTGTTATTTTAAGGGCAAGAATTGCTCTTTAGCCTTAGGGTGAAAAGGTGTAAGGTTTTTTTGCACTTTGGGCTGAATCACCTTTTCTAGGAATCAGGAGTAATGCAGTAGTACAGGTATCCTGAGTGCATAGTCTTACATGAGGCAATTGGATCAAGACTCTTCAACAGCTGCACCTACAGCAACTCTACTTTTCTCCTGGCACTCTCTTATTATGTGAAAATTATTCCGTAGCTGGCACTGTAAGATGTCCTGGAGCCTAGAAATTATTTAAACAATGCAGTCTGCAGCTCCTTTTTAAATTTTTATTTCATTTTTTTCCTATCTGGGTCCTTCTATCACGCAAAGCAAATTGAATTCCTGCAAAGTTGATGTTTCTGAACTTTTTCCACGTGTGCAAAAGAATAGTGTCATTGTAATCTTTGTGAGGAGTGTATATTTATCTCTGCATGCACAGTTTTTGCATAGAATTTAGATTTTGGTTAAATGTGCAAAGATGGAGTTGGTAATCTAATGCATTCTATGAACTGTGCATCATATATATTGATTCTATTGAAACTGGGCTGCAAATGTCAGATGCAAAAGCCAATGCAAATATAGCAGCTAGCAGTAGAAAGAAGCTGTTGCACATTGTCTGTGACCATAAAGTCTTCAGCATTTCTGCTTGCAGTTTCCCAAGAAGGTGACTCAGACTGGTTTCAGTCTGTGTGGTTAAGAGAGGACAGTTAGCTACACCTTCATTTTCTTTGATTATAGCACATACAAAAAGCAGCAAAAATGCTCCACAGAGTGTGCAGGTAGATCCAGGAAAGTCAGCAACTGAATGCTGTGGTTTGGTTCTAGGACAGTTCTAGTCCTGACTGTTCTAGTTTTGCTTTGAAATAGCAGTTCTTGTTCTGTTCCATCTAAGAGTAATTGTTGGAACACCACTTGAAATTGGATTGCTTTGTCTCTATTTCCTCCTTCAAGGCTAAGAAGCTTTCTATAGCTCTTGGACTAGATCTGTGATTTTCAGAGGTGTTAAATAGGTTGTGTTGAATTGCATGAATAACTCCTGTAGTTTATCTTGCCTCTGCCAGAATGATAATAAATCTTAGTGATGTGTGATCTCTAAATTACTTTTCTTAAAGGGTCTTATTTTCATTAAATTTTCAAGGAAAAGCTGTGGAAAGCAGTTAAATTGTATATTGGTGGAGTTAAAAACTATATGATTTAAGTCCAGGAATTAGTCTAGAAATGCAAAATTCTTGGTATGAGATTTGATTGTGGTCTATAAGGTACTAATAAAATATGTAGTTCCAGGAAGGTGCTAGTTCTGAAAAAAAAGTTGAATGCAGTTGGCAGTTTTGTCCAAGAATAAGGTGTCCAGCTTTGGTAAGGTGGACACCTTTTTAAGAGCCTTCCAAAGCTGCCTTCGAGATTGTGGACAGAGCAAGCACCTCTTTTTCTTTTTTCTTCACTTTAGAGAAGAGTTGTTTATTAACCACAGACTCTGAGGTGGTGGGTGTAACATGCTGATCAAGATAACTCCTTTCCTCTGCGGTATGTTTTTTGGTAGAGCATCACTTGAACCTGATGAGAAAGATAGTTCTATGAGTGTATGACATGAAGATGACAGCAGGATTTTTTTCAAGAGCAGTTAAAATATTTGATATAATCTTTATCTACTGCCAACCTTTTTCACTGTTGGTTTTAAGTTGAAGGGTACTGAATAAGTACTGGCCCACAGAAAGTTAAGTTTCTTTAATTTTGTAAAGCATGCTCTGATCTTCGGATGACTATGAAGAGCAACTATATGTTGCTGTGAACTAGATAAGCTTTCTTACAAGGCTCTCATTTGTATGTATATTTTTAGTCTCAAGTATTATGTTACCATAATAGAATTTATTTTACACCACTGAACAGTTAAAGATGCTTTTTCAGTTGGTACAATGTCATTTCAGAACATGGGCTATCTTCTTAATAGTCTTAGATGCAGGTTTTGTGTATTTAAAAAAAACAACTTTTTTTCCATACTCTTCTGAAGTTTCATCAAGCATAATATTCCCCCCCTCACCCCCACCTAATTAACTTGTATGTTGTTCTTTAGATTAATGCTACTTCTCTGTAATGGTTTCTTCATTTTCCTGTTGAAGTTTTCAAATGGTGGTACCTAAAAAGCTTGGAAAAGGACATTTAATCTAGCCTAGTTTCTCTATAGGGTTGATTGATTAGGAAAAGAATATTTCACAGTCTTTTGTTGAGGATTATTTAAATGTTTCAAAGGCAAAAGCAGGTAGTGTATGAACAGCAGGTAGTGCATCACTTTGGTCCTTTTGACAAAACCAAGGAAGATGAGCCAGAGTTTGGCTGAAGCTTTTGTGTATGGGTACCAAGCATATGTGTAAGTCTTTTATAGATTATAATCTTTAAACCCTCCAGTTGTGTCTAAATGAGTGTTTTCATTATATTCAAATTTCTTGCATTTAATTGGAAAGCCCCTCAGGGCATGAACAATGTCTTCTTCGTGTTTGGACTATCACTAGCAAAGAGTGGGTGTTGGAGGATTATGAACAACAAAGCCAATTAAGCAACTATGATTTTTGAATCTAAGATATAGACTGGCTTTTTGATGCTTTTCACCTTTTCCCTTTGTTCACCAGAGACAGAGAAATGGAGTGTAGTCACTCCAGCTTTTCAGCTTCTCTTTCTTCACAGACGCAAAAATGTGAAGGAAAATGTTGCTACTTTTCAGTGTCTCATTTCCTCCAGAATTTTTTTTTCTACCAACCTACAGAGATTCTTGGATGTATGTGTAATTTGGAGGTGGGTGCAGATATGTGTGTGTAGGAGGGGAAAGGGTGAGAGCTGCTGAAGAAATAGGTCAAGGAAGCCCTTTCTCCTATCTCCCCTGCATTCTTTACCGGGGAGAAGAGACCTTGGTGGGGAGGGATGACCCTACTCCCCCAGCAGCCAGGAGAGTCCTGGGAGAGTGGCAGGCTCTGCTCTGCTCCAGAGATTCTCGCTGTGGTCATGTGGGGGCAGGAGCTGTGGTATCAGTGCTGGTAGAGATGAATTATTCCCCTGCAGGCACTTGCCCGTCTGTGTCATTTTTTCATGTGATACCATATGCCACTTTCCGTAGTGTGATTGGGTTTTGGGCAGTGAAATTAAAAGGAAAAAACTTGATGAGTTAACTAATAGAAATATGAAGTTGTTATAAAAAGGATTTTGTATAAAATTTGAGTAGAATGAACGTACTAGTGTTATTACAACTTAGTATAAGCAGAAACCAGCAACCTGTACCATATAACATAGTAAATCCATATGAAAGTTGACATTTCTATGCTTTTTTCAAATTTAATTTTAGTTTGATTTTACTTCTTCACTATTTGAGATGGCTGCCTGGGGGACAGTTTGCAGGCTTTTAAATTGCTTGCATTCAGAAGTATTAAGAGTTTGCATATTTTCCTAAGCTAATGTCAGCATGCTTGGGCCCTCCCACACACTGGGCAGCCCATTGTACACAGAGGGTTATCATTCTTTAAGGAGATATGTTATGTTGCTCCCTCTCTTCATGTGTAGTTTAATTTTTTTTTTTGTTTTAATGTACAGAGGATTCAAAATCTGCTGAAAAAACCCGTTGAAAACGGGTTAAACTTTCAAGGTTTTAAATTTATTTATTTATTTTTTTTATTTTTTTTTTTTGCAAAGCCATAAGACACTTCTCTGTCTACCAGTAACTTGAAGAGGCTGAAGTGTAGGGTTTCCTGTCTGCTTCACAGAAATAGTCTTTTTAATGTTTTTTCCTTTGCCACTGATGATATTATCTGGGGAATGTCAGATACATGTAGATGCACATGCTCATCATATAACTGTTGAAATAGATACTTCTGTTTTTAAATAGAATAAAATATGATCGGGGCTACAAAGAGAACAGTTACGTAAGTGTTCACGAAGGCCTTAAAAACCTCTGAAGCCAAGAAAAGTGCTATTTTTTTTCTTTCAAATAGTTTTGTGTAGTGAGAGCAATTTGAGCCTAGCACTGCTTTGCAACTAATACGTTAGGAATCTCTATTTTTTGTGGTAGGCTGATGTGTGATAACTCCAAGATTGAGGTAAAAACATATTTACAAGCACATACTTAGGATGGAAGGTTCTGTGTCTCTGACAGGGAAAGTACTTAAATGCTAAAAACACTTCTTATATTTAACATTTTTCCATGTATCTTGGATCTGTATGCTTAGCACTGAATAACTTGAGTGAACAAAGACTTCTTATGTTTTGTGAATCTGGTTTAGGAGAAAAGATTAAAACTTGATACTGAACTTTTTATGGAAAAAAGAAGAGCAAAAGCAGAAGTGGTGAGAGAAAAAGGCCTGAACAAGATGTTGGGTGTGGTATCTGTGCTTCCTGAGCTGCAAAAGCCAAGGCAGCAGTTTACAGTCATACTGTTTTCCTTTGCAAAATTCTCAATCCTTGTTTGGAAGGTGCTGTCCAAGTATTAAATCCTTAATTAGAAACAAGGCTTGAACAACGCCCTTGGCTTATGTTTCCTGGATCTGCTTTCTTTACACATTTGAATGGGTATTCAGATGTAGATTAAAAACTCCCTAAAATCACAAACTCGTGTCTGAAAAGAGCATATTAGTTAGGATTTCTTAGGAAACTTCTAAAGTTTTCTAAGAAACTTTAGAAACTTTCTTAGTCAATGCCAGGTTTAATTACCATAGAGGCATAATCATCATAAGTGAGATATTTTGCTGTGAATGGTTTACCATTGTATTTTTCCTTAAACTCAAAAGGGAAAAGAGGGACACAAATACTTCCTATTTATCTGCCTTTAGATGCTGTTCACATCAAGGATTTTATTTGTTGTACCACTTGAACTTGTATTAGAACTCATATAAATGTTGTAAAGCTGTGGTGTCATTGTGTCGTTGGAGTCAAGTGTTTGCTTTTGGGAGGAGGCAGTTCTTTTGCTCTGTTGCAGGATGAGGCAAACGCAAAAATCTGCTGTCTTTGTATTTAAATACTGGATGCTAAATGTTGAATTTAACTGTGTTGTGATAGTTGCACTCAACTCAAGGGAAGCTGGGCTGATAATAAGACACAGCATCATTTCTGTCAGAAGTTACAAAGAAAAGCTTAGCATTTTAAGGCAGCTGGTTGTTGGAGGACAGCCATAATTTTTTTATCCTTGGGTTAAAATGAAGTATAAAAAAGGAAATGTGAAATAGTGTTTTGTGTTGCAGTAGATGTCTTTGTGTTCTGTTCATATGTAAAATAATAAAAAGTAGCAGCATATAAGTAAAAGACAAGGATTGTATGATGTTTGTAAACTTACCTGTAGCTCTGTCATAAGTTTGAAATAATGGAGTGAAACCACTGTGCCTTTAGAGTGACGAGAAGGAAGCAGTTACTGTAACTTAGTCTTGATATCAAGAGCTGATCATTTATGCATCCTGTTCCCATCCTTTGGGGGTCATTTGGCTCCTAAGCTGTGTGTTTGCTGTTTGTGTTTCACTTCAAATAGCTGGCACAGCTGAAAGCATGTGAGGTAGGCATCCTTCCTGCTTTGGCAGCACCTGGCAGCCTTGCTCCATGGGCAGGCTCACCATTCACCTCGTGGGGCTGCCTCTGGAACTGGCAGGAGACTGTTGTGCAGGTCAGACAAGGAGGAGCTGATGGGATTTTTCATGCCATGCTATGTAGCATGGGCTGTTGTTTCATCTCTGAGCGTTGATTTCAAATTTTCTGGGTTTGTTAATAAATGTATTGCCAGTTCAGGAAACTGAAGACAACTCTGTCCTGCTATCTTCCTGATGGTTTTTTTGGGCTTCTAGAATCCTGAGTGTTGAAATTCTGTTGGGGTTATGTTAAACTCTTGTCCATTTTTTGAAGAAATGGATTCCACAACTTTGCTGGTTCTTTCCAGTTTTCTGTTCACATGGCAAAATTTAGCTCTTAAGAAAAAACCTAACTAATCCTGTCACACATGATCACTTTACAGCATTGCAGGTTTGGAGGTAGACTGAATTTTAATTTTCTAGAAATAAAATTCTGCCTAAAGACTACAACTGTGCTAAATTGGCATCATGCAGTAATTCGTAGAACTGAAAATAGTTAACAGTATCATGACACAACAGACACAACTGGCAGACTTTGTGTCCAGGAAAGAGTTTTGCTGGTATTCATGCGGCTCTAGGTAGCTTTACCCTGCTAAGAATATTCCCAGATTAAAAACAACTCGGCTTTCCTAGTGGCAGATGAATCACTTGCTTCTTGAGCTGAAACTAAGGAGCTTTTGCTGTCATGTTGGGGGAGGCTGTGATGTCAGTGAGTCTATGCTAGGGAAGGTAAAACTTTCTGACACTGGAACAGTTATCTGAGGTTCTGTGTCTTCAGTTGCAGTTTCAATCAGGCATTTTTAATTGGTGCATCTGAGTAAACCCATTTGAGTTTCCGGGAATGGGTGTGTAAGTATGTGTTTGCATCTGCTATAACTTGAGGATGGAGCCCTCTGTCATCTTAAAAGTTCTACTCTAAAAATGCTTATACAAGAATCAGCCAGGGAAAAAAATTCAGAAGTAGCATATGTAATTAAAAAGTAAGCAATTCAATGAGAATTTTCTTTCTTAGACTTGACGTAATATGCTGAATTTTACAGAGAATGATTTGAAATAAATTCTTTTGGTTGTGATGTTAGAAATCAATACTATGGAACTGCTTGAAAAAAAAAAAAAAGCTTGAGGTGCCCACCTCTAAAGTGTCTGCTGAAAATGTTTTTCACTGGCAATAAAAACCAGAATAAATTAAAGCCTGCCGTAAATTCTCTGGCAGCTAGTGATGGTGACTATCTTCTATTTAAATAAACAGTTTTGTGTGATGTTACTGGACACTGACAGATACAGCAAACTGTCATTGAGAATACTTGTCAGGTCTCACAGTCCTTGGAGGGAGTTTGCATTGTGTTTTCAACAGTGAACAAAGCAGAAATCCTTCCAGCTGTTACTGTTAGAGAAAATGATGAAAAACAGGGTAAACCAGATCAAATAATAATAAAATAAATTAAACTACCAGAACTTTTCTGTGGAAGTGAAATAGGATGAAGGCTGGAAATGAAAAGGTAGTGAACTGTGTTGACTGTTGCAGAGCTCTTGAAGCCAGTAAATCCACAAGGACAGGCAAATTCCAAGCACTTGTTCTGGAAGTGCTGGGGAACATGAATTTGGCCTGCTCATATATGTTCTGCTTCAGGCATGTTAAGTAGATGAGAAAGATCTCAAACTGCAGCCTGCATTGAAACTTTAGAAACAAAAAAATTACTTTGTTTCCACCCCTAAACTACTTCTATTCAATCTGTAGGTTTGCTTGGCTCTCCTAATATGGGACTGAATGTCTCAGCTCTGAAACACCACTTTTCTCTGCATTTTCCAGAAAACTTGTTGGTAACAGCATTTGCTCTCACAGAACTCATCTCTGTGGCTACTCCTAGCAGGGTATTTTGGTTGGTGTTACTTTGTATGGTTCCTTGGCTCTTTGTGTGGTCATCTCTGAAAATGAAGGTACCTTAAGGGTTTCTTCCAGCTTTGATGATTCTATATTCTAATATAGTCTCTGCAAAAGGAGTACCCAGTAGAAATTTTTGTTTCTGGTGAACAGTAGCTGCACTTCATACACTGTCCAAGTGTTGAAATGTTCAATAGCCCATCTAAAAGGAGACAGAAGTGTTGAGGATAAATATTTGTCAGTAAGTTGTGGCCTGGGATTGCAGGATGATTTATGCACTCACCAGTTCACATCATCATTAATGACTTTGGTAAAAGAGTCTGAAATGAATTCGACTTAGGAGAGTTGCAGAGGTGCTCATTATAGTTGTATCATAATATGGATTTAGAGCCAATCTGTGTGAAGTAAATATATACCCTCACTACATGCAAAGCATAACTGGGTATGGAGCCAAATCGGAATTGCTCACATTGTGTTTTAGAAACATAATGGGATTTTAAAATCTGATAAAAGAGCATTCTTTGCTTTGTGTCTCGTCATGTATGCTCCTCCTTTTATCTTGATGTGACACTGACATATACTGCTGGAGTACTTCTGCTACTGGAGTTCTGTTCTGTGTATTTTAGCACTAGAAATTATTTATCTAAGCATGACCAGTATGTTTTAATGGTCAGCACATCTTGAAATATTCATCTTTAAGTGAGGAAGACAAAACCACAAAGTGCCAGAACAGCCTAAACAGTAGTTGCAAACAAAGTGGTGTTTCAAAGTGCTTTGTATGCAACGAGATCAAAGTGGGTTTGGTGTTTTCTTTCTTAGTTTTGTTTGAAGACCTGTATTTAGTTAATGTTGCTTTGGACATATTGCTTGTAATGTTGCTTTGTATATATTACTTAGCATAGCAATTAATATAGTAGCTTTGTGCTTGTGGGTTGAACACAGTGCAGATCATGAAACAGGTACAAATTGCATCATCTGAGATAACTGTTAAAACAGTTAAGTGTTACAGAAAGTTTTAAGTCCCAGCAGTATATATTCAGTCTATTTCCTGGGAATATTAGAAGTCCTGTCATATATGTAAAACAAAAAGAAATGATAGTGTATGCTGTGTGTTACTTGAAATTAGTATTCTTGTAAGAGAGCAATACTGATCCATTAAAAGAAAATGGTATGTTTTAGAAATCAGAGAAACCACATTTGAAATATAAATCAATAGTTCTAAAGTTTAATTACTCAATCAAATTCATACCTGATTCACTAACATTTCTGGAGGTTTTTGTTTAACTTTACAGTGTTGGATGGTACTGGAATGATGTGAGTATTGCAAATATGCAGGATTAGACAGAGTTTTTATTCCACATTTACTTTGGACACCAGTAGCCAAGAGAGATGAATTTGAAATCAATGTTTGCAGCTTCATTACGTTCGTCTTAAGAAAATGTTTACTATAGAGTAGTGTTGGAAAATGGTGTTTTTTTGAGATATGCTAATTGACTTCTCTACTCTGAAATTCTTAGACATTATAAATTTTAATTGTCTTCAGTTAAAGTATGCGAGCAGTGAAACAAGAACGTTCTTTCATATGTAGCTGTGTTAGAAGTTATGGGCAGAGATGAGTGGATATAATCTGTTTTGTGTACAAGGAAATGCAATCCTCCCCTCTAGAATTACCTGTGCCCAGAAAACTGATCACATACACCAAAGATGAGATGGAACAAAACACAGTGTCCTACAGGATTCCAGCCAAGTCTGGTTTTGAATGGTGGTAAGTCAACACAGAAAAGCATTTTCTAAACAATAGATGAAATATCTTTCTAACTTGTGGCTAGATAGCTCAGTAGTTATTAATAGGATACAAAATCTTTCAGCTCTGGACTATGTTTACAAACCTAGCTCTGATGTCTTTTTTTTTTTTTCTTCTTTTGAGTGTCCTGTTATTGTCTGTGCTTCCTCCTTTGCATGCGTGAGGTTTATGTTTTCATTTGACTGAGCAGTGCTAAGGGAAAAGGATGAAAAAACTCCTCATTGTAAGGGCCAGACATAATCCTTAAACCTGTTGGGTTTTGCTGATGTTGAGCTTCAGCCCAACTGGGGGTAGAAACTGTTCCACAAAGGTAAAACATACTCTACATTAGGAGGAAGTGCAAGTCACCCCTGAAGGGAAGTAATGAAAGCTCAGCTCTCATCGCTGTAAGCTCAAGTGATGCATTACTGTGGGCCACATCAATCAGCTTTACTGCTAAAAAGTGTCTATTGGGCAAATTCTGCTGAAAAACCCCAAGTCTTTGAACAGCATTTGCCAGGAAATAGATACTTGAAATGAATGACTAATACCGAGCGGAGTGCATTTCTTGGTAGTGGTTGATTTGGTCGTAGGGGTAGGTGTTGCTGTCCTCTGTTCTCCAAACTGTCTTTCCACAGACATCTAGGAGAAAGCGAAAGCTGTCTGAGTTACTGCATGGCTGCACAGAAACTGTGTTGGTGTAGCTGAAGTAAAAGTGAGGGGATGAGCACTCCTGAAATTGCCATGAAGAAGGTGGCATATATATGCTGGTTCTCATTGCTGGAAGTCAAGATAGAAGTGCTTTATAGAGAAATTACATAATTTTCCGAAGTGCTAGCTCTTCTTGTGCCTGAAGTAAATACACTTCTTAAAAATAGTTTTTAATAATATCAGAAAATAACCTAAGTTTGCATGTTCATTGGCGACTAAGCCATAATTAGCAATATGTTTGGCTGTAGTTAAAGCACCTTTTATGAGCTCCCTTTCAAGCAGGAGCCTGTGGGGGTGAAGTTTATGGCTGAGCAACACTTTCCCCTCAAATAATCTGAATTTGGTTGGTAAGACAGTGGAGAAGATTTGTCGTATAACCTTGTAAACATATTTAAGCAATAGAAAATCTTGCAAAAAAAAAAAAGCCCCTAAAAAAGCCTCTTTATAAGCTATTGTAATATGAAATATGAGGGGACTGTGATTGTGACCTCCTTTGAAGTGCTGTAATATCTACTCTTGGAAAGATGAAACAGGACTATGTGCTGTTCTTACCTTTGCACCACAGCAGCACTTCAGTTGCAAATCTATGTGAAAGTTGTAACTTCCTGCT
>NW_008671089.1:16912-32297 GCF_000695815.1 Acanthisitta chloris
ATTCTCAGTTTATTTAAGTAGGAAATTTACCAGAAACTTCACTAAAATGTTGGTAATGTTTCCTGATGCAACAACACATTTGCAAGATGTTTCAAGGTACTTCTGGTCTGGGATAATCATGAAATTAATAGTTGAAAAGCTGCATGCCATTTTACCCATAGCTCATCAAATATAATCTTTGTAACTTTCTGCCTTGTCACCCTTTGAGGAATAGCAGTTTGTGAGAATGGTGCCCACTCTGCTTTCTGTATTTACTGTTAGATTCTTGGTTGCCTTGTGAGAGAGAAGTGTGGTTTGGCACCACTTTGTTTTGATCCACATTGTGGCTGGAAAAGCTGAAAGGACTTCTGTCACCTTGTACAACAGTTCCAGTGTTGCTTTGCTTCTCTGAACTTGTCCTGTGTGAGAAAGGTGGCCAAGCAAAGCTAGGAGGTGTCTGTGCCTGTTACTGTGGCATATGGAGAGCCCTTAGGAAACATGGGAAGAAAATCCAATGACCAGTTACTGGTTTAAGAGAGGGAGCAGATTAGGATTGCACTTCTGTGTTGCATCACTCTTCAGGCCTTTGTTTTTAGAGGGGAGAATCTTGCTGAGCTCTGTTCTCAGAGTTCAAGGCACCACGCAGATGTGTTACATTTAAGATAAAAGGGTTCATTTGCTTACTTTCATTTTACTCAATAAAAGCAATATGCAGAGAGTAGTGGAGTAGACTATGAGTCTACATCAGTTCAGGCTGAAAATTTTGCCACATTTGTAATGAGTTCTTAGCATTTCATGGCCTCTGGTAATTGCTTTTGTTAATAGCAGATCGGTATTGCTTTCTGTGGAAAACACACATTTGAGAACAGGTCAATATTTTAAAGAACTATAAAAATGGGTAATGTGCTGTCCTTCCTTTTTGTTGCCAAAGCCTTTCTGCAAAGACATAATGAACACTATAGTTCATGTATGTTTTTTTGTTGGTTTCGTTTGTTTTTTTGTGATTTTTTTTTTTTTTAATTAGAGAAAACCAACTGTTGTAGAGTTTTGTTCCAAAAGCAAAACTAAAAAGTGGTGTATTCACTTACCCTTTATTAGAACCGTTGTTGGGGAAAAGCAAACAATTTGCAGTCAGATTCTCTTAAGTAGATTTCAGATATTAGTAGAGGATTATAATCAGTAACCTTTTTCTTAAATTTAGCTTCAGGGCTTTGTGGTACTTGAAATGACTCATATGTTGTACCACGGCTTAAAAACGTGTCCTTTTGTATGTGTAGAGCCATAACTCCCATCTTTTGAAGAACTTTTAGTAACTGAGTAGGCGAGTAATTTTTTTGTGTGTCTGTCAGTGTTAAGAAGGATTTTAGATGTATATTTGAATGTACTTTACTGTCTTTCACATGCTGCTTCTAGCATGGTGTATATTGTGTAATTGTTAGTGTTAATTTGTTTATATGCCTGAAGGTCAAGAATGAGAAACAATTAAGTAATTCTGTCTCTAAGTGTTAGAAGGAACAAGATGGTAAACAATAGCATATACATGAAGATGAGGACATAGGTCAACCAAGTCGTCTGTGCTGGGAGATTCATAAATATGTTTTGTGTGTTTGGCTTATAACTGTCTATAAAAGAAATCTTCCTTGGCACATCAGAAATGAGATTTCCTTATCTTGTCTGGTGGCATAATGAAGTATCCCCTTATCATAGTACAGGTGGTTCTGGGTTTTGCTGTCTTCTCATTTTTGGTTTTAATTTTGTGTGCAAGCACCCGTGGGAGGAAGTTGTGACTGAGGCTTTTTGTCAAGGAGATGCTCTGTAATATGAAGAACAGTAGAAGTGTGTTCTTAAATTAGACCTCTGTGTTTAAAAGTTTATCTTGCAGACGTTCTGTACAGAAGAAAGACGTTGCTTATGGTCATCAGGACAAGTAAAAATTGTGGGACTTTATTCATTGCAGATGAGTTACCTGTGCATTCCTTTTTGTTTAATACATGCATGATCTCCATGTGAGGGCAAGTGGCTTCTTTCACATAACTGTTAAAACACCAGTTAATAAAACCAGATGAAGTTAGCCACGGCAGGTGTTGCAATTCAGTGCTTTGGTGATACTGGCCAGTGTGACCTGGAGCTGACCTGAATTATCCGGTAAATGTCTTCTGAGATGTGCTAAACTCTTCTTTCCAGATCTGGCAGTTTAAAATAGGCCTCATGTTGCTGCAAGGAGCTCAGTGTACAGTCCATGGAAATAAGGCTGCCTGCTTGGAACAAAACACCTGACTCCCCCCAGTCTAAAATACGAATCTTTTCCTGCACTGTGTGCAATTTCTCTCCTGCTTGTACCCAAACCATTAACTATTTCCAGTGGTCTCCAAAAACATCAGGCCTCCCTTTTGCCTGTGTGAAAACTGCTCTGTCTGTCCTTGTTGTGGGTGAACCTGGCTAGGGGAGTTTGGAGGGCTGCCCCCAGCACCCACTCTTTGTGGTTGTGTCCCTAGTCTTTCTTGTATTTCTAACTGAAAGAAAAATGGAAAATGTGTCAAAATACAGATTCTAGCCTTCTAGGCAGAGAAGAAAAACCAGGAGGTGGTTTTGCAGGGGTTCATTCCTCCCTGCGTGCTGTGTGTCACTGCCCAAACCCCACCTTGATGGATGTCAGCATCCTTTCTCCAGCATGGGGCACACATGGTCAGCTGCTTGGGTTTGGAAGATGGTGAAAACTGACTTTTTCTCTTGTAGCAAAATGTGCTCCCATCTTGTGCAAGCATTCCTGGTTTTGAGCAACCTCTGCAGAGGCCTGAAACAGTCCTGTCTGTGGCTGTGGTACAGTTTGTAGGCAGAGTTTCTTTCAGTTTCTTTTAAGTATGCTGCTGTTGATTTACTTGAATTACAGATTTTGTATTACAAGAAACAGGGATTATTTATTTCCTTTTCACCTTTCTTGTGCCGTGGGTGATCTTTTATCTTCCACTCCAACTATGTCTCTAACCTGAAGGTGTAATTTGTTGAACCTGCCCACGAGTAGGTGCTTTTCCATAACTATGATATATTCTTATATATTATTCTCTCAAACATTTTTGTTTGTTGAGGAGAGGACAGTCAGAACTGTGTGAAATACTCAAGGTGTTGTCATGTTATGGATTTCTGTAGCAGCCACAGGGAGAATTTCAGTTTCTGTTTTTAAGTTTGCTATGTTAATATTCCTTTTTCCTCTCAGTAACCTTTTGCAGAACTAAAAATAATAATCATAGGAAAATAAATCAATTTCTATTATCATACTCTAGAGTTAATGCTCTGTATTCGTTTTTCTCAGACATTTTGTCTATCTGAAATCAGTTTTTATATATCCTCTCAGGCAGGCCTACATGTGTGTGAAAACATTGATCTTGTTGAATCACACTGTCAATAGCTATAAATAATCAAGTTCTTTGGTATCGTGAACAGGATTATAGTACTAGGTCTTCTGTTGTTTTTCTTCTGTGGCAGCTGCATTGTTTTGGAGGGCTCACTTAGGTTCCTGTGTGGCACTGCTCAGCATCAGAGAGTGCTGTCTGGCACCAAGAAGACCTTGTCTGTGCAGAAGGCAGATTGCAGTGGACACAGAGCAGAAGTGTATCTGACCAGTGGTATAGAAGGCAGTAATTTTCCTTTCCAATTTCAGTATAGTAAATGCCTCTATTACTGTTTTTGTTTATCACTTCTAGAGACTAGTGATAATTTCATGGGGTTTATATAGGATATTTTGGAGTAAAAGTAGTTCAGTAAAGCCCAGGGGTGGTTGTGCTGTTGTGGCAGTGCAGCAGGTGTTGAAGCCAGTGACATCTCTTCTTGGGAAGCAGTCCAGGCAGTCTTGGGAAGGATCACAGAGCCTAAAAAAATCAGAGTTTGACGTAAGTACTTCTATAGCTAAAGAGATGAGTACCCATCAGTCTCTAGGTTTGACAGCTATCCTGTGTGGGCTTGATTTTTTTTTTTTTAAGGTCATTACAACATTACAAGCAACATTAAAACACTTCCTAAGCATGATTGTCCTGTGTGGCAGAGGGAGACGATGGTGTTTGCCTGATGTCTGATATTCCATGAAGACAGAGAAGGTTATCTCCTGATTTCCACCTCCTTTCAAATCCAACCTTTTCTACCTGTTGAGAGAACTGAGGTTGCTGGTAGGCCCATCCTGGGCTGTTGCTATGTCGTGTTTGTGTCCAGGCTCTCCAATCCTGTTACTTTCTGTGTGCTGGTGCCGTGACCAGACTCTGTGGGGTGGGTGGTATGGGATAAACGTTGTTGTTTTGTTTCTCGTGTTATGACAACGATTTCACACTTTCTTGTTTCAATGCAAAACACACTTAAAAAAGCCCAACAAACAGTCCCCCCAAAAAACCAAACACACCCCCTCATGTTCCCCCAATCAATCAACCCATGCCAAACAGCAAATCGTTTGCCTCTTATTTTGAGACACTCTGGCTCTCTTTACAAAACAGATTGTTGAAATTGATGAGAGAGATGCATTTCCTCAGCTGTGGTTTATTCTCCTAGCACAGCCCCAGGAATTCTTTTCAAATACGCACTCAAAAGAGGCTATAAGAACAAACATCTATTTTTCTGCAATAATAAATTCTTTTCAGTGTCTCACAATATATCATATGCTTATTCAAACATCACAATGTCGCTCAGATCTAGATGTTTTTGTTTTTTCCTGGCCTACTTGTGGATTTTTTTTCTTGAGATGAAAGAATAGATTTTATTAGTCCACTTCAGTAAACTTGCTTGCTACTGTGTATTATTTATGCTACAGCATTTCAGGTGTTTCAAAGAAACAAAATGCAGTGGTTTGTTTGTTTTTGTTTACTTTTTCCTGGAAAATCCAGTGGTTTATTTGCAACCTAACTCTAACTACCCTTTCATGCCTGGAGTTTGCTTTTTTTGGTGACAGGTGATGATGAACACTTATATGTCTTGTTTCAAACAGCAAAACATAAAATATTTTTGCTGCCATACTTCTGTTGTTTTAGTTGCTGAAGATAACTGGGACAGTGGGCAATAGTGGTGCTGTGCTTTCAATTAATTCTGGAAGATACACTTCTTTTTCTCTGTCTTAAGCTCTGCCTTAGTATATCCATAGTGAGTATAAAATTGGGCTCTGCAGATAACCAGAATGCTTGGTGCTTGAGTATAATTTAATAATCTGTGTATTATTTTAAAGACACACATAAGCAATAGCTGCTTGCAGATAAAATGCGTTTACTGACCCATGAATGAATTGATCCCTATGACTATTTAAAGCTCAGGGCTCTAAAAGTTTTTCTCTTATCTTTATGTTAAACAATGGAAAGTTTTACCGTATGTTCAAATAACGTCTTCATCAGGTTCACAACAGGATACCATAGTTAATTTTCAGTTGAGTGCTTTACAGGATTTTCTTTTTGCTGGCTGGTTGGGTGAAAGTCTAGACACTGAGAGACGAGGCGTTAGAGGGGCCTCACAATATAGTTATTGTGAATGGTAAGTAGGAGCAGCTTCCTCTGATGTACGGACTCCATGCCCAAACCAGTGGTACAAAGGCATAGCTTTTGTTCAGGGGGATAGGGGCTAATCCGAATGCTGCACACTGTGAAAAACCTTTTATGGAAGGGGGGAAAAAACTTGCCTTGAAGGTGAGAGGTCAGCAGTTTAACCTCTGACCACAAAACAAGAGACTAGCGAAGAATGGGACGAACAAGGGGGAAAAATACTTCAAGTACTCCATTCTTTGTTTATCAGAAATGGGTCAAGCAAATGAGTGTCAGGAATGGTTACAGGAGTTCTGATGGGCTGCAAGGGAGTCTGAAGATGTGCTCTGGTTTAGCTGTGCTTTGCCACAGAGTTTGGAGCTTGCATAGCTCTCTCTTAAATACTTGATAAAGAGATCCCCAAATGAAAATCTAATCTTTCAGCAACCCTTAAAAGCAGAGTTACTCTGCTCTCTTCCTCCCCAGCCCATTTCAGGTCCTTTTTTAATTATAATTTTTAATTCTTGTCTTCCTTTGCATGAACATAATTTAGCATTTGGCCTTTTAAGTGTTGCCACTGTTTCTGGGCTGTTTTTTGAAGTTTGTAAAGAAGCATCACAGTAATAACATCCTCACACGTGTTCAACAGGCAGATCTAGATCTTTTAGCTAAAGCCACTTAGGATCTTTGGGTGGTCAGTGCTATTGTACAACAGCAGGGGAGAGCTGTTTCCAGTCTTTGTGCAATCGGAATATGGAGGCTTTCCCCTCTGATCTTATTTTGGTATTATCAGTGCTGGGAATTAAGTCACAATCCAATTAGAAATGATCGAAGTTATGTTAACTAATAGTTAAGCCTCCCATATTCTCAGGTCCACCTGTTTGGACTAATTGGTTGCACTACTCTTGACTCAGGCTGGCAGAAGATACCAACAGTGATTATTACACTTGGTGTGTTAAAGCTCAGCTCCCTGCCTGGCATACAACCATTCCTTGTGCTTCACTACATCCAGCCCATGAGAAGCACTACTCACCTCCCTTCTGGTCTCTCCCAGCATGCAAAAAAGCAAAGGAGACATAATGCCTTGCTTGTGCACCTCTGGAAGTTTTATACTTCACTGGACATAGATGTGTTTTATATATGAGGTAAATTCCTCTTCCTGCTTCACACAAAGAGATTAAAGCTTGGCTTTGTTGTTGACCTTCTTCACATGTCACATCTTCAAACATTTGCTTATGACCTGGACAGCTTTAGGCCCCTTGCATTAAGAGCAGTGATCAGTAACCATCAGTGTTCCTCAGCCAGCCAGTGGCCTCTCAGCATTTGGGGAAATATATTTTGGTATACACTTTATTTTAATTGTGCTTGGACATAGCATAGCCTCAGACTGTGCATCTTCTGACTCCTTGGCTGAGCCTTATCTTTTGTTTCTCAATTTCATAGACATGTATCTTTCTTCTTTTGAAGTATATTTGGGTAAACTCCTCAGAAAGGTGGTACTGAGTGTACTTGCACAATTGGGCACATCTTCAAATGAGAAAAAAGTCTTCATTCTCTTTACATTACTTTGAAACTTCTTTGCATTCACTGATTCTGAAATAAAATGTTTTAATGAAGAGCTTGTAAAATATGCAGAGTTGTTTATGAAATGATTTTTAAATGAAAAGCTTAGGATTGTGGTGACTGCTGGGACTACCTGGGCAGGTGATGTCTATAACTACTAAGTGACAGTAAAATCAAGAATCCATTATAGTCTCTTTGCCTTGCTGTTAATGGGTTAGTTTTGTAACTTTTTCAGTGGGGACCCAACAATAACATTTGTGATCTTTTAGGCTTTTCAAATTTGTTGTGATAAAATCTGTTCTCAAGCAAAATATCTGACAATTTTGCCCTTGGGGAAGCCCCAGAAGTTAAAATGTTTATGCATTTTAGAGGAGGCAGCCTTTGAATATCTTGCATCTGAATTTAGAAAATAAGAGATATAGTTGTGTCCCCATAATTATTTCTTCTGTAATCTTTAAAACCAATCTAAACCTCTTCCATACCTTAGGAAAGCAGACTGGTGATGCCATTGTGTTCTGGAATAGCATCTCACTCAATATGTCCATATTTCAGGAAAAAATGGTCTAAAATACAGCTGTGTGGCAGGGTGTAGTCTGTATCTCCTCGATAAGTTATCTCTTTTTGTTTTCCTTTTTTCCCTCAGTTGCTATTGATGGGAGGAAACTTCGTGATAAAAATTACTCTGTGTGTCCAAAATAAAGTTTTGAATTCATGTCTATCCTAAGGTAGCATATTAGCTCTGGGAAAGCAAATAGCAAGTGAGCTATTTGCTAGTTGAGCTAGAACAGAATTTTATTTATGGAATCTAAACTGTCCCTTTTCATAGAATCGTTGAGGTTGGAAAGGACCTTTGAGAGCATCAAGTCTAACCCTTAACCCAGCACTGCCAAGCACCACTAAATCATGTCCCTAAGCACCACATCTACATGTGCTTTAAATACCTCCCGGGGATGGTAACTGGGCAGCCTATGCTAGGGCTCAGCAACCCTTTCTATGAAAATGTTTTTCCTAATATCCAATCTAAACCTCTCCTGGTGCAACTTGAGGCCATTTCCCTTTGTCCTATGACTTGTTACCTGGGAGAAAAGAGCAACGCCTTCCAGGTAGCTGCGGTGAGTCATAAAGTCTCCCCTGATTGTCCTTCTCTCCAGACTAAACACCCCCAGTTCCCTCAGCTGCTTCTCATCAGACTTGTGCCCCAGACCCTTTACTGGTTTTCATGCCCTTCTCTGGATGTGCCCCAGCACATCAATGCCTTTCTTGTAGTGAGGGGCCCAGAACAGGACACAGTACTCAAGGTGTGGCCTCACCAGTGCTGAGTACATGGGCACAGTCACTTCCCTGGCTCTGCTGGCCATGCTGTTTCTGATCCAGGCCAGGATACCATTGTCCTTCTTGGCCCCCTGGGCATACTGCTGGACCATTTTTTAGCCTTTGTCAACCAGCACCCCCAGGTCCTTTTCTGCTGGGCAGCTTTCCAGCCACTCTGCCCCTAGCCTGGGGTTGTTGTGACCTGAGTGCAGCACACAGGACTTTGACCTTGGCCCATTGATCCAGCCTGTCCAGATCCCTCTGCAGAGCCTTCCCACCCTCCTGCAGATCAACACTCCTGCCTAACTAGGCTTCATCTGCAAACTTACTGGGGGTATGTGTGATCCCCTCATCCAGATCACTGATAAATCTATTAAATAGAATTTGCCCTGAAGAAAGGAGGTATACTTTACAGTTTTAAGCAGAATGTTATTCTGTGGAATTTACCTACCCTGAAAAGAAATCCTCTGTACGCTCAGTAGAAATGAAGAATTGAAGCAATAACAAGTCATCTGGGATAACTTGTTAAAATTAAGATGTGATATGTGTACACCCACAATTCTTCGAATCTATTTTTAGTCTTTTCAGAGAGGAGTGGATTTTCCCTGCTCTGGAAGGTGCAGGGGTTTTGTTTATTAGAATGATGGAAGGCTTGAGATAAGAGAGGAGGTATCTGAGGCTTGCTTGGGAGAGAGTGTATGTCTTTCTACTTGAAACCTGTATCAATGTTTTTGTACCCTGTATGTTTTTACTAATTATAAAGCAATTAATAAAAGAGATGCTATAAGGTGATACCTTATTTTATAAAGGCATAATTTACAAATGCATTCTATCTCATTGATTATGAAATTGTCAGCACGGGTGATTATGATTCGTCTTCATTAAGTAAAATGTGGAGTTAGTTATCCTAAAGCAGCTTCTGTTTTGTCTTGCTGCATATTGAACTGTTCTTCATAGGAAGTGCATGTGTAATGATTGGCTTCTGCTGCAGCATAGTGTATCTTGGTGCAAGAATTGGCTTGTCTGAAAACATTTTAACGTCTCCTTCAAAAATGTTATGCCTTATGAAGTTTTGTTGGCACCTGTGATTAATTCTTAGTGTTCTTAGCTGTTTTGTTTTCCTGATAAATGACCAACGAGACAATGGTCTTCTTTCTTGCACCCATCCAGTCATGACTGTGATTTGTTTAGATCAGAAATTATTAGCCTTTAGCATTGATTCCAACTGTCTACCATGCTGGTCTAGGCTCTACGTATGTTTGTATAGCTCAACTGTTTCCCCAGGAGGTGAATTACTTTGTTTTCAGAAAAAAAAAGAAGAATAAAGAGGAAAGCTCCATGTAGTTACTAAGTTGTTGTCAGACTGTGCTGATCATTCAGATCATCCTTTTAAACTCTCCTGTGGTGAACATGCAGCCATAGCAGCAGTGCTGTCTGTCTGGTGGAGCAGGACAGAGTGTGGCTGTCAGATGACTCAAAGTCATTAGTGGTGTGGGGCTTGTAGGAAATCCAAGATTTGTTAAATGATCAGCATCCAGGAGGAAGTTGAAGCAGCTAGAAAATGGGAGCCAGAATCATAAAACCCTTCCAATAGCATCTAACCCTTTCATGCAAATGCTGAACATGGAGAAATTGTGCACTAAGAGAAGGGCAGTGGTTGAGAGAAGGACTTCTTATGCAAACCTTTGTACAGATTAATGTAGTAGTGTGTAGTACTACATGCAGTGCCATATATTTTAGCTCCTTGTGTGTTCTGGGTGCAGACAGCTGTTACTGTTGTGCAGGTTTAGAGTTGCATTCTGAAATCTTAGCATCAGATTTATTTGGTAAATTGATGTTTTCAGATGAGACATAATTTATGCTGCTGTTGATTTATTTATAAGTCATTCCTTGTTCTTTCACGAGTAATAATAATATCCTTTTTCACCTTGCTAATATTTTTGACTACTGTATATCTGGTGCGTACACAGGCATTACTCATGGTTTCCCTGTCCTCATCTCACTTCTTTTTGCTGTAGTGCTCTTTGGAAAGTAGAATTAAGACCTTCGTTACTTAAGAGGCAGAAATACTCAGCTCAGATGGTGCATCTTTGCAAAACTCCCTTCCTGTGGTCCTTATCTACTCATCCCCAAACACCCCATTGCTCTTCTGAGTGTGCGCAGGTCTGTTTTCTCTCTTCTTCCTATCTGAGCAGTGGTAACCACTTCCTGGGCTGCTGCTTTGCCTCTGTGACCAGGTGACTGACCAGCTGGAGCCTGCTGCCTTGGCTGGTGCACCTTTGGTTTCCAGTTGGGAAATCATCTGGCCTGGGTTGGGCTCCCACCCAGCAGCGTAGCTGTGTACCTCGCAGGGTGCCTTTGTTGAAGTGACTGCTTCTGACAAAAAGGTTCTTGTACTCTTAGAACAGCTAGTTTGAATGCAGACTGCTGAAATGGGAGAAGGCAGCTTCTGACCTTGCCTTCTGGAAAGGCTCAATTTACAAAGGGTGTGTTGAGTTCTGACCCCTCATGGGCCGTGTGAGTGCAGCGTGTTGTTTTGAACTTTAGCTTTTTCTATTAGAGTGAAATATATTGTCTGCTATTATCACACTGTTAAATTAATTTTCACTATTTTGTGCATGATTTATTTGAGATTCCACTGGATGAAGCAGGCATCAGGCATTGAGGTTTCGTAAGATAAAATAGTTTTGTGTTCTAACCAGATCACAGTTACTTTGTAATGGGATACTAGTTGAAATAATGCATCTACGTCACTCTTTTTTGCTTTTTTTGCTTTGCTGTTCTGAATGAATAGCATTTTAAAATTCAGTAGAGCAATGTACCTCTTCTGTTTTATCACTGAAGTACATGATCCCAAGAAGTGTCTTGGAGAGTTTCCTAGTTGTTGAATGTGCTTTGGTATTAGTAACTCAGAGACTGGAACACAGATCTTTTGCCTCCAGGGCTGCTAGACACAATACCATTCTGGAACAACTCTTTATATATAGAGTACACAAAGATATATAAATAAACAAGTTGCTGTTTACATCCCTGGTTTTGCTGATCCCACACAAACACAGAAATGGGAATTTTGACCTGAGTAACTGTAAACACCTGTGAGAAAACCCTTTGACTTGCTTTTACTTGTCTTATGTATTTGTCTGGCCTGTGCTTTAAAATAACTAAACCTGGGCCCACATGGAAATGTCCTTTTATTAATGCCTTTTCTCCTGAATCAAAAATAATTCATTTTTAACAAGATCTCATGGTGTTTAGGAACCTGAAATAACTGCCTCAAGGTCATGCAGCAGGTAACTGGCAGGACTGAAAAAATCAGTGTGCATCTACTAATTCTTGGTGTGCTGTGTTGCTGACTGGGTCTGTGTTCTAGCTCTGCTGAAGCAGGGAGGGACCAATTCTGTTAATGCAGCCCAACAAAAGAAGAATAAATTATTTTCTTCCTACCCTCTGTAACTGCTTTGTGACTCTTCAGAGTTCTGAAGCAGTCAGAGAGAAAGGTGCAGAGGGATGCAGCTATGTCAGGGTTTGTTTTACTGAATGATCAATATCTTTTTCAGTAAGAAAATGCTAAAGAAATAAAGCCTTCTTCCATGTGTGTTGTTCCCATTTGAAAGGCTTAGTGAGGGAAAAGTGCCTGGTTTGGGAGCATCCCTGGGAGGGATGTGACATACAGCCTCTTCTCCTGCTCTGGAGGTCCTTGGTGGAGGTCAGAGTGGTCTCTGTTCCCCAGGACATCAGGTGCCAAGGCCATGGTGCCTCTGCTGGGTCAGCCTGAGCCCCTGGATCTCAGTGTGCATTGTGTGCAGTTACTGGCTTGGAAACATCTGGGAGACCCTTTCTTAATGTTTTCTTTGTTTTCTGTGGAAGAGACCAAGGTTTGGGGATTCTGGGAGGATGGTTTGCTAAGTGACTGGGATATCTTCATTAGCTGCACCGACTGATACTAGAGGGAACTAATAAATATTAGTGTAAAGGTTGTTTTCAGTACTCTGTTACTGAACATGGCTCTTGGATGCTAAAGCATGAGTGCTTTCATGACAGGGGGAATCTCAGCTGTTGGAGCAACACTGATCTTTCTATAAGCAGCCTCTTAACCTGCTTTTTGTGTTTTGTTCTTATCAAAAGTTTAGTGTTGACTTTTAAGGGCTGGTATGTGAAAAATGTCAAAACATTGATTTTTAGCTGCATGTTGCCTGCCATAGACAAATCAGGGCTGAATGCATGTGGGCCAGCCTCTAAAATTTTTTGTTGCTGATTCTTGCTCACATGGAGGGCCCTTGGGACAGATGGCCCCTTGCTGTTGATGGTTCGATTACAGCGATCACCCACAGCTTCTGAAGAGTGCGAAGAAAAGAAATTGCTTTCTTTGTCAAGGTGTTTTCATTTCAATTCTCACCCATTAGCCCTGTTTGGTTAAGTTTTGAATTACTCCATCAGGTGACTGATGAGTTTATTTTTCCCCCTGATGGTATTAAGATGGATTTGGGGTAAGATGGAAAGCAAAGGCAAAAAAAAGATCTCTGCTTATTGATCAGTGCTCCTTCATCTTTGTTCTGGCTTAATGTGTCATGAACAATCAAGATTAAAATGAACACTGAATCAGAATATGTTAGAAAAGATACATTTTTAAAAGATATTTTAATTATTTTAAATCTGTGAACTGTGTTTACACATATAACAAACTATATAGGTGATGGCTAATCAACATGGCTGTTATGATTTTAGATCTTTGTGTAACTAAAAAATGTTTGTTATTGTCTTGATGTATAAGAAGTTATTAAAAGTAGTTTCATATAATCACAGCTTTCCAAGGTGCATGTGTTCCAGTTGTGGTGCTATAGATGTTCAGAGGAGTAGAAATCAACCAGGGCAGGTCCTGGTTGCCAGTTCTGTTCTACTTCTGTATTTTCCTACCACAGCCAGTGAGCAAAACGTGAAAGATTTGAATTGCCTATAGACAATGTTATTTTTAATTGGAGAATGCAAGCAGGATAAAGAGAGAATTTGAAACTGTGCATGTGTAATGTAAAATTGCATTAATTCTTTTTCACACCTAAGCTGAGTATCACTGCACCTTCCCTGGTCTTGTTTCACAGCATGATCATAGAGATGGGGTGATCATGGAGATATGATGCAGTAGTGTCTGTATTAGTTAATTTAAATGTCATAAATAATCTAGAATAAAACAACTAGGAAAGAATCTAGCCACTCTCTCTGTAGCTGCCCTTGGTTGCAGTGGTGGTGTCAGTGGGATTGGTTTTTCCTGTGCAGCATTATTATTATTATTCCACTATTGCTTTGGCCTTTAGGTAGTTGATACCTATATGCTATTGAGTAATGTGTAGTTGCCTACCTGTTAATTATTGAGTAATTACATTTTACTTCTTGTGCTAGTCAGTATTTAAGGCAAGGGGATAATTTAGAGGGAAGTCCTGCCCTCAAGTATTAACAGTTGGGCTGTGACCAGGATGTGGTCCTCACCAGCAGAAAGTGGAAGGAATGTTGCTGCACTGTTCAGGCAAGAAGTGGTGTAAAAAAATAATTTTATCTTCTTTGGCCAAGAGGGTGTTCCCCTGCAGCATTCATTTTTTCTTGAAGTAGCAAAAGGACTGGACTAACTTCTGCTTAGAGAAAGAAGTTGCAGAAGCATTAAGGTTTTGGTTTAATATGTTGCTTTATTTTATTTTTTTTTACTGCATGTTAACTCAAATGTATGATTTATTTTTTAATTATTTTGGAAAAATGCCTGTCAAAGATGGCTTGAATATTAGTCTGTGTTTTCTGCAACCCATCAGTTTGCTTTACAGTATCACATGTGTCCCTGGTTTCATGTCCAAGGTGATAGCAAATTTGTATTTCTTGAGGTAAATTCGAATCTATAACTTGGGTATCCATAATGTATTGAGACGTAGTCTTTGTCATGTGCCAAAAGCTTTTTCACTTTTCTGTATGCAGTTTGTGTGGGTTCCACAAAGCAAATATCATGTTTTATTCTGTGTGATAAAATGTTTGTCTCTGGTCAGGCATCGCTGACATGGGAGAGTCAAATAATGGTCCATCTCCAGTGTACTTGGCTGGGCAGGAGTTTTGTTTCTTCCTAATTTGCTTAGTATTTATTGCTTGGTAATAATGTACTTAAACTTTCCAGATTTTTCTCAAAATCAGTCTTGCAGCTAATACAGGAAAATTTGATGTAGCCCACAATATTTTTTAAGAGCTTCAAGTCTCGTATCTTCATTTTTAAAAAAAATGTGTTGGCAAGGGGGTGTGGTGAGTCACTTTTTCATCCTTGCAGGGTGGGATGTGAAACTTGTGTTTGGTTGCTAAGGTGAATGACTTTAGTCTTATTGTTTTGAGTTATTGTTCATTTCATTAGATGTCTCTTTTCAGCTTCTTTGAACAAGACACCCAGTGGCAGCAGGAGTATTTATTTTGTAAGCTTTCCTCAAACATTAGGAATGACCTAAGGTATATGTGGTCTCACTTGCTTGTTCTTTTGCAACCTTAATTCTTAGATCCTCGTGTTCATGATCTGTATTTCACTCACAATTGCAAGTTAAAAACAGGAAAATGAAGAATAAAACTGCAACTTCTAAGGGCTTACAGTTGTTGCCACACTTTGCAAGGTCATTCTAAAGACTTACCAGGTAAAAGAAACTCCTGCTTATCTTGTAGGGAGACCAAATGAAGGCTGAACATACTCATTTTATCTGTGTACTATCTGTGCAATGAACTCTCACCCTGATTAAGGTTTTAGCCCAAACCATGGCTAATAGCATTGCAGCCCAAAGGACCCTTTCTTTCTGTCCCTAGTTAGCTGAAATGACTTACTGCTCTGTCCTTCAGTGGGACAAATTCCTGGGCAATAAGGGATTGACCTGCAGCTCTGAAGGAGATGACAAGTTGTGGCTAGAAGTTTTAACTATCTACCTGCCCATAAAAGGGGAAAAAGTACTTATTTTGTAGTTTGAGTGCCTTACAGACAGGGAAATTGGAAAGATTGAAGGAACTGTCAGGTCCAAAACCTGACAGTCCTGCTTTCCCTA
>NW_008671089.1:32334-41275 GCF_000695815.1 Acanthisitta chloris
GATTAGTTGGAGTTCAATGTCTGCACACTGTTCTAACATTTCTGAGTACTTTGAGGAACTGTTGTCATATAAGCTTAAAGGTAGAAGTACTTGAAAATAATTTGTGGTAAACTGTAAAATTGGTGGAGAAGACTGTGATGTGTGTGGTTTTTGTTTATAATCTGAGTGAGTCTTACAGTTGTGGATTCTACCTTTGTTTTCCCATGTGTTAGTAACAAAATTCTGCATTTCCACAAACATGATGTGAGCATTGGTATCCTGAAGCCATTAAATAACTTATGTCTATGGAAAGATGTAATTGAATTCTGAGCCACTTGATAAGTCTGTCAGTAATTTGGGTTTCTTGTGATTTGGAACATTTTTCAAGCATTCGTTTTACAGAAATTACTTTAATTGCAGCTGTTATTACTGCAGTTAAAAGCAGTTTCCTTAGGAAAAGCTTCCTCACGGAAGGAAGATGTTTTCATCATGCCTGTGAGGTCTTTGTAATTATGTTTCTGCTGAGCCTGACTGAAAAGTCATGGATACAAAAATCAGGTCTGATTGGCAAATGTGCAGTCATGAAGACTTAAGAGACAAAAGCTCCTGTGACTGTAACTGAGACAGGCTACTAAACTGTTGCTTTCCATTCTCCCTTTCTTAAAGGGCAGTATTTAGCATGTGCTTGTTGACACTGTCATTCAGTTCACACTTTACTTTCTGTGAGAAAAGTTAGAAAGAAGAAGGTCAAGAGTCACACACTCCAAATATGCCCTATGATGCCAGTATGAGTTGGGTACCTTCACTGCCTAAATTATTTTAAAAAATGGGGCACAAGCTTTGCAGTCAGTTGAAGACAAGGCAGAGGGCACTGGTGTGAGGGAGGGAAATGGGACAGGAGACACCAGGCTCCTGTGCTGTGGCCACGTTGTGGCTTACTTTGAAAGGCGAGTCCAGGTTCAGCACCTTGCTCAGATGTGCTACTGAGGTTACTGTGTAAGCAGCTAGAGACCCAGAAAAATCAGTGTGTGAGTATGTAGCAGGAAAAGCTGGCAAATATAATTCCTGAAAGTTGTTAAGGTATTTCTGTAACTGACATGGTTGTAAATTTATTTCTTAAAGTTGTCAGTGTTTTTTTGCCTTGTGTTCCTTTGCTATTTGCTGAAGTAGCAACAGTTTGAAGTTGTGGGGTCAGTTTAGGAAGGCACATGTGTGAGTAAAAAATATTTGAAGGTGCTGGATTGTTATGATTTGATGTAGTTTTATATATATGTTTCCTTTTGATTATATGAAAAGACTACAGGTGTGTGGTTGCATTCTGCCATAAACGTTCTGTGGAGCGGGTAGAGGAAGAACAGACTTAACAGTCTTGGAGAAGTTTCTTTCAGTATTCCTTTGAGCAAAAAAATACATGGACTATGTGATTTCCACAGAGGTGTACTTCAGAGCATTTTCTACAGTGGCACCTTCATTTGCATGTTATCTTTAATCTAACAGGTTTTAAGTGCCACAGGAGTTAGTGACAGTTCCTTAGCCTCACTTTTTTTTTTTTTTTTTAAATCAAATTGCATTTGTTCTTTCTTTTGATTACTGATGTTTGGAAAATAGTGTAACTCCCTTCTCTCCTTTTCCTTGGCATCTTGCTCTTCCTTCCACTGATGGCAGATGCTCCACTTTGGTCCCCCAAACCAGGGAGCTGAAGACCACTGCGACACCCAGATCTTGTGACAGCAGAGCCTCCTGTTCTGCTGTATCTCTGGCACTTCGTGGATGAAACTGTTAACAAGTGGATTTTAATATGATATGCAGAAGTATTTTTTTGCAATAAGTGATTTTTATATGTGAATGCTGTTTTTTTCATCAGATGATTTAATCTGTAAAAGCTCTTGGGTTGCAGGTTACGGTTTGTGTCTTACTTTGTTTCTGAATCACCATTGCAGTGATTTGGATGAGTGTTAAATACCATATTGATAGAAAAACATTATTAGAGTTACTGTTGTGCGTTTCTGGCAGATGATTTTAAGTATGTAGCAAATTTTTTGTTTTGAACCATAGTAATATTATAAACTTGGTTTGGAGAACTAATTTTTTTATTGCTGAAAACTGCTTATTCAAACAAAATCAGTTCTGCTTGTTGCTTAAGTGTGTGTTTATAAAGCTGTTCCCTGAGATAATCATATCTAATTTCAGCTTTACTAATTAAGTTGTTTTGTTAATGTAAGAAAAACAATGTGGAACGTCTTGGTTTTTTTTTTTCCAGACAAGCAAGAAGAACTGTCTTCAGTAAGCTTTGCTTTGCTGCGTTCCTTTTCCTTGCTGCATTTTTTCCCCACCCCCTTAACTCCTGGCCCCAGTCTCTTCTTTCCTCTCTGCACTGACAGCTTTTTTCCAATGAGTATCTGTGCAGCATCAGAGGAAATAATAGCTGGAGGGATCCTGAGCAGTCATCTAGCCCATTCCTCTGTCCCAAGACATGACCAACTCTGCTTGGCAGTCGTTTTGTCTGTCCTGGTCTGTAAAACCCACAGGGCTGAAGATTTCTCCTTTCCAGGCAGAGTACTGGACTACTTATTTAATCTGTTTCATTTTACCTTAGCTGTGTTTTTCTGTCTGAAATGAGTCTCTGTTGCTATCAAAAGAAGTACCTGAGATGATGTTTCTCAGCATGTGTTGGTAATTTATGTTCCTTTTGTATTTTTGGGTGGCATTTATAATCTGCAAGCTTGATGATTATGAAGAGTATTTTTAGAATATATTTAACTTCTCAATTTTTTGGGAAAGTTACAACTCAGAAAGTTTTGTCTTTTTTTTTTTCATAGTTGAGAATGCACTACTTCTCTAATCTACCCTGTCATGAGAAATAGTGCCTTTGTATCTTCTTAGGTTTGTTAGAAGTTAAAATGTGTTGGAAGTTGTTTTCCTAAAAACACAGGTGACATGCTTTATGACATTGCCTCGATGGGAATGGATTTTTAGAGAGAAATTACCTTGAGGAGGATATACCTATGTTTTCCTCTTCTGTTAGTGGGTGTCATACCTGCCTGTATTAGTCTTCTGAAGCAGCTCTAGATTGCAAAATTTTGACTACTTTTTTTTTTTTTTTAAAGCATTGCACATGGCTCTCTTTTCTCTTTGTATCAATTACGTCAGACTCTTAAGGTTTGGGCTCTCATCAAATCTTGCCATACTTGTCTCTCTTCTGACTTGTACCAAGGGACATGTACTTTCTAGTGCTGTTAGAATATTTAGCAAAGGATTTTCCAAGTGTTACTGGCACATGCTGAGATGTACATCCGGGATGTGGTAGGCATAGGGAGAAGTTTGTATGTGCATACGTATCTATTTACACATACAACAACATATATGTTTATACATGTAATGCAGAAACTATTTTTTATGTGTACACTTAACAATTTCCTCCTCCTCCTACATTTACTTTTTCCCAATAATGAAAATGAGGAGAAATTGAGTAGCTCCTCAGCCAGCTATTAGGAACAGCTATTTCTGAGTGATTCTCATCGTCTCACCCGTAAGATCAGCATAAAATTGATCTAACATTGCCAGTTCAGATGGAGTATCTGGAAAGTAATTCTCAGGGGGGAAAAAATTCAGTCTTTGTAAATCAGAAGATAAAGTTGCAGAATCAGGTTATACTTTCTCTTTTTATTTCTAAATCAGTACACTTTTGTTTCTTCATTTGCAGCACTTGTGAGAAGTTGCCACAAAGATGTGTCAGATGCTGCCTGAGCCTAGCTCTAAAAGCTGAAACCAACATAATCTTTTGAAAAACCCCAATCCCTGACTTGGATAATTATCATAAAATCCTGAGGCTTTTTATAGGTGTTAGGGTTTGGTTTCAGAGAGTAAAGGCATAAAAAGTGCATAGTAACCTTTCTTTTTGAAGCACAAGTCACATCAGATTTTCGTACTTAATAAACGTATGGCAAGTACCTACTAAAATAACCAGTTAAAAGCCAGTAATAACAGCTGCAAACCCCAGCTCAAAGCAGTTGGACAAGTCTTGGAGGTGTGTAATTTTTGCTGAGTGTAGCACTGAATGTTTTTCTTGGATTGAGTTAGGAATATTATTTTTAAATGTGGCTCTTTTTTGTTTTCATGAAGGAGTATTAAAAGCATTATTCTGCCTGTTTAGATCACATGAATTTAATTATCCTCTCATGATATAAATATCCTTTCATGATAGGAAAGTAAATGTTGTCATACCTATAGCTGAGTGAACTGAAATTCACTTTAAATTTGCTTTTACCATTTTAAGTGAGACTGGAGTAGTACAAGAGAGCCCTAATAAGAAGTGAAGATGGACATTAAATCAAGGTTGTAGGTTTTTTTTATTTGTGAACGTACCAGGGCACCAGAAGAACTTACTGGAGCTATTGATCTTGATGTATGTAAAAGGTACTTGTGTGAAATGCTGTTCAGCTCTATTGGCACCTCACCGAGGTGTGAATTTTACTCATGTTTTCACCCCAAACCCAAGTTACCTAGAGCCAAGTTTTGCTTAATTCTGAGGTTGTACTTTGCTCCTGATTGTGACCTTTTAAAACAACCCTTGGAGCTTTTGATATTTTGATCTGCTTCCTTTTTTGAAGCCTGGCAGTTATGTTTGCACTAAGGGCAGTGAAAGAAAGAAATGACATTTTTGTCCAGTTGCAGACACCCCAGTGATTTCGTTACTGTGTTACTAAAGCATTCACTCTACTAAATGTTTCTCATGTAACTGCACTTCACATCTGCCAAAATCATCTGCCTGGCTCCGTTGCTCGGAAGAGGTGAGCGTGCCAAGCCCCTGCCTGGTGATGCTCTGGCAGTCTGCATCACTGCAGAGTGCTCCTCACACCTCCTCACAGGCAGTAGCTCTGGGTTTTGCAATAGAAACAACTCTAAATGGTACAGGAAGACTTGGGAAGTTCTGAACAAGGCCATGGGTGATAAGAAATGGAAGTAGAGGCAGCTGGTAACCAGCTTGGATTGCATGAGGTCTAGCAAATGCTGTAAGTCCGGAGTGCTGCCAGGTGAAGCAGTCCTGCTTTCTGCTTGCCACAACTCCCTATTTCCCAGTTTTTCTTCCTTTTTTTTCTGGCACAAACCCCATGGTTTTGGGGAACTGATCTAGTTGATGCTGACCTGAAAAGTTTCAGACAGTTGGTTTGATCTTGGTCAGTTCCCTCATCTGGTTCAGCATAGCTGTGAAAAAGTCTGTACCAGCAGGAGACAGACGGTGCTACAGGACCACCAACAAGTACCTGGTAGTGCAGGAGAGCAGTGGGATTGCTCTTTTGCAGAGAAATTTATGCTTGAAATGTTTGTGTTCATATGGCATTAGATTTACAAGCTGTATTCAAGTATTTTTTTGGATTCTGCACAGTTTTCAGTGGGTTTTAGCATGTAATGTATGAATTACTTAACACCAAGTATTTGATACCTGTTAGCATACCTGCTACTCCTTAAAGTTACCAGGGATCACTGCTGATTTGTAATTGCTTTCTTTTTCCCTTACTAATTTGGAATAAAAGTAAGAGCTCCCTTACAGGATAGGCACTGAGATACTCGAACTCCTCTTGTATCTGGTCATTACACAGATGTGTTTGCGATTTAAAAGAGACGGGAAAAAAGGTCTATGTTGTAAATAACTGTATTTATTGGCTCTCATAGTTTTATAAACATAGCATCTTATCTTGTCTTGTATCTGCCTCCAAGGGTTCCTGCTCCCCATAGTAGATCGAGGAGAATTCTCTGTGCAAAGTACATAAATTTTAGTAAATAATAGCTGCAGAACCCTCCCTGGAGGTTCTTGGGAGAAAAAAAAAGATATGCTTGTCCAAAAAGAAGAGTCAAATGTCCCCTTTATCTAAAAGCTCACTTAGATTTGAATTAGATGCAAATTAGGTCAAAGTTACATTGAGTTGATTTATAAGTTGAATTTTGCACCACGTTTGAAAAATGTATGTTCTGCTGTTGGTTTAATCTCTGGCCTGTGGTGAAGAGGGAATGCTGACTTCAGTCTCCAGCCCCTGGTGAGTGGGCCAGTGGCAAACACGGGTGAAGCAGCTCCATGTTGAATAGCAGAATTCAAAATCAGCAGCTGGGAATGAAACAACATCTCACTCCTGTTAAAGCTCCAGTTTGCAGCAACAAACACATGTGGGAGGGTGAAGAAGAGTAGAAACCTCTGTACTTAGCCAAAAGTAGAGAACCCTCTGGTTCTGATATAAACCTGGCAACGAGAAGATAGTTGCTGAGTTGTCACACAGTGCTGGTGTTAGAGCCTGAAGTGGAAATCTGAATAGTTTCCCACATCTTGGGTCCTTGGAAGACAGGAATCTTGGCAACTCTTGAGGTAGACTAGAGGTTGCAGTTCTCTTCCACTTTGCAGTGGGTTTCTCCATGTGTTTTCCTGCCCTCTGGCACCCTGAGCTGGCATTGGCCATGCTGTCAGTGGCAGGAGGATCTGCCTGACATTGGCTGGGGCATGGGCAGAAATTGTTCCAGGGTTTGGCACTGACCTGGGTGTCCCTTGCAGGAATCAGGTAATCTCACTTTCAGCACATGGCCAAACGCTGCTGCTAATCTGCTGTATAGAAGTGCTGTAGAGCTTTGGGGCTGTTTGTGATACAGTTTAACAGTAGCACCTCAGGAAGGTTTTGTATCAGGAGATTAAAAGCTTTGGGGGGGGATGAAGAGCACAATCGGTTCTTTTTTTGTTGAAAGGTTGTGGTTCAGGTCATTGTGTTAGATGCCTTCAAAATAATGTTAATTGTAGATTAATATATAGCTTAAATAACACTGATTATTTTGATAATGAACAATTTTTAGTGGGTTAATGAGAACATCAAACTATTATTGAAACATTGGCTTTAAATGGCTCTGAACAGAAAATACTGAAACGTGCTCTTCTAAACTCTTCCTAGAGAATGCTGGTTACATTGGTACTATCTTTAAAATCACAAAGGATATTTTTCTGCACTTTAGAAAGACCTTTGTTTTCCTTTCTTATAGTTTTACATTCTTTTTTCCTGGAATAGAAAGAGGTTTTATATCAGTTTATTTCTTAATTAAATTAAAATGTGAAAATTGAACATGTGCTTAAAAAATGAACTGTCCAAAGATGAAAAGGAAAGAGTTGAATATGAAAACACTTTGGCACATTATAACCTGCTACCATATGTAAAACAATAAACATACAGTTTCATAAATATGAAATAAGTCTTTTTAATAATCCAGTATCTTCCTTAGTTTTTAGATACCTTTTTGCACTTGCCTCAAAGCTTGACGCTAAGCTGACCCTCTCTTTAATATTAATGTACTCTGACTGTAATACTCTGTTCCTTTGCCTCTGATTAATGCTGTCTGTCAATTATTTACAGATCCAGTGGTACTGTGGAAGTTCCCGGAGGACTTTGGAGACCAGGTTGGAAACATGAGATTGAACTTTTTTTTATGTTAGAATAATAATATAAAAGCTCTCCTATTCAGCTGTGGAGAGGCAGATGCTAATGATAGTGGGGAGGAAGTCTTCACCCAACTGGTGGCTTGGTGATTAGATTGACTTTGTGACAGGAATATGCAATAGCAGTTGTAGAGCATGGAATGTCATGCTGATTCTCTGTATCACCTTATTTTTGATACAGAGTCTTTCATAAAGTGATCCTGTTGAAAGTGTTGGGTTTTATCTGTTGTGGGACTGAAAATGTGGAAAATTCATCAATAAACTTGGCCAAACGTTGATGTTCTAAATTGTGGTAACAAAAGTCACCAGAACAAACAGTTAAGAGCTGCCCATGTATGTCCTTTTAATGTCAGAGCCTGTGCATTCAGTTCTTTATTCCTTTTCACTGCAAGATTTTAGGTATTTATTTAATAATATTTTAGCAATACTTTAGTTTTTTGCTTGAGGAAAAAAAATCCTCAGACCCTTTATAAGAGACAATGATCTAAAGTTACTGATTTTGAGAGCGTGAAAATACTTTATTCTATCTATAATTAATCCTCAAAGGAAAGTGTATACATACAGGACTGATGGATTATTTCAGTGTCTGCAGTGACAGCAAGCTATTAATTAGTTTGTTGTGTTTTCCCCATGACTGTTTTATTAAAGTTATTAATATTAAGCTTTAATGAAATTACAAAATTTTATTATTTCAGCAAATTTTGCGTGAGTTTCTTCTGTGGAAACAATTTTGTTTTCATAAAAGAAAATACATAAACCCACTAAATAGAATAAATATCTTTGTCTCAGTGTCTTTCTTTCCTCTTGTTTTTAGACTGATACCGAGTCAAACATATTCTTCATTGGTAATATCACCACAATGGATGGTCTGGCAATGTTTTTGTACAGTAGATGTTGATTAATTGTGTTTTATTTTGAAATCAGTAATGCACATTTCTATAAAGACAGGTATAAGGTGATTCATGATGAAAGGAATGAATATACAAACATAGAAGGTAGGATGTCTGGTTAGGGAATAGCATCAGTCAGGAACACGTGCAGCCTGTAAGATAGTGACAAATGAGCAAAGTGTGCTGTTACATGTTCTTAGCTAGGCATTCTGCAAGTTTCAATAATTATCCTGGCTACAGAGTGATCATTGTCATTTAAATTCCTTTTTTTTTTCTAGTTTGTTTTGTTCTTTTCCTTTTTCCCTAAGAAAGACTTGATCTTAAAAAAAAAAAGCAAAACCAAAGCCACACACAAAAAAAAAAACCCCAGAAAAGAGAAATTATGTCTGAAGAAAAATGGGAGCTTATTCAGCAAGTCGAAGGTTATTCAAAGAACAGCTGGTGTAGAAAAATGATTAGAAGATGAAGCCCACTAAAGACTGGAGGGGAATCATACAAAGATGCAATAGACATACCTAATCTATAAAAACCAGAGGCCTCAGGCAGCTCTCTGCCTTTGGGCTCTGAAAAACCTCTGCCTGCACGTTGTGTCCCAGCCGTGTAG